>NW_026605215.1:0-38572 GCF_945859685.1 Eupeodes corollae
CCCTGTGCGAATGTAAATAATTCGCGTAAATGCAAACAGAACTTTAAAGTATTTGAACATTCATTCAGTTTTTAAATTCATTTGGTTCATTTTTAATAATAATAAATACGTTCCACAAATTGTTAAATAAGATAAAAATGTCATTTGAATGTCAAGATTATATAAAGAAATTAATGGATTGTATATATTTTGTATTGTACACTAGGTCATATGATAAAATAAAAGATTATTCTAATTTCAAGTTTGAACAAGATAACGTCTTTTCTTTGGAACATTTTTAACCGGCATAATTTCTAAAACTTTGCTAAAGTTTCTAGTCGAGAACATTTGGTCCTTCGAGTTTTTATTTAACATACAAACAGTATTTGAGGTTTTGTTTTTCTTAATTTAAATAACAATCAGTGCAAGCAAATTTAAAGTTAAAACATTAAGTTAATTACATTTACACAAAAAAAACTTAATATATAGTGCCGTGTGTGCAGTTTAAAAAACAAGAAATCTAGTTAAAATAAAAAAAAGGAAAAGTATACAAAATATATCATTTAAACGATCCATCATTGACTCGGAGCCCCTGCAGCAACATCAACGACGACGCCAGCAGCATCTTTAACGACGACGACGACGTCAGCAGCAATTCACCGACAAAGTCAGCAGCCGTAGCCGCAGCATACAAGCAGTAAGTCGTTGCTTTTCTTGTTAGTAAAACCTGTCCCGATTTCGTTTTTTTTATATTACTCTGTAATTTAAAAATAATTTAAAGAAATGGAAAAATCATATAAGTATGGGGAATTGCAAAAGGGGTTACTTACAAAAGTCATCAAAGACCTTACTAATTTCAAAAAGGCTCCGAAGGAGCGGAGAACACCAGCATATGCATCGGGACGTCTTTCAAAGCTAGAAGAAGATCTAGCTACGTCGAAAGCCTATCACGAGGCAATCATTGGTGGTGGTATGCTGGAAGAATATTTAAAAAAGGATGAATTATTAGTGGTCTATGATCAAATGTATGATATTTACCTCGAATATAGGGCAGAATTGGTAGAGGCGATGGAAAAATCGAAAACACTTATAGCAGGTGATATCCTAATGGGTGCTCCGCCCCCTCATTCTTCTGCATCGTCCTCACATTCGGCGATTCGTCTCCCGAGGATTGATCTGCCCAAATTCGACGGATCTTACACAAACTGGCGTGCTTTTCACGACAGATTTCAAGCTCTCGTCCATAAAAACGCGACCCTGGAGGACATCGACAAATTGCATTTCCTACAAACGTGTTTAATAGGTGATGCACATCGTTTTATGCAAAACATTGCTGTTGAGTCTGCAAGTTATGAAAAGGCATGGGAACTTTTGGAAGAGCGCTACAATCATAAACGCATTCTGGTGCACATCCAAATGCAATCGCTTTTTGGTCAACCCTCATTGACGCGAGAAACGGCATCTGGTCTCAAGGAGCTCTTGTATACAACTAGAGAATGTCTTCTCGCTCTTGAAAATTTGGAGGTTCCGATTTCTTCGTGGGATACGGTCTTGATATGGTTCCTTGTACAAAAGCTTCCTAGTACAAGTCAAAAATTATGGGAGGAAAAATTAGGGAATAGCAAGGACTTACCGAAATTTGATGCGTTTTCCGAATTTTTAGAGACACGATTCCGTACGCTTGAAGTTATGGGCCAACAAGAGCTAGCTACGCCCACCAGGCGCAAAGAAGAGTCATCTGTTAATTCAAGGCCACGCTTTCAACCATCGACTTCAAAGGTTTTACATACAAAGCATGTTGTAAAGCATCAACCTCAGAAAATTCCAAAGCACTTTCAAACTAGCCAAGTTCTTTGCAAATTGTGCAACCACAACAAGCACTCCCTTAGAAAATGCCAGCAATTTTTGGCAATGGACAGTGTCAAACGCCGAGAAGTAGTCCGGGGAATCCATGTTTGTGAAAATTGTCTGACATATGGGCATTCTCTCCAGGAATGCCAGAGTTTGAGTCGGTGCTATTTCTGTCAACAGAAACATCACTCACTCCTGCATTTGCAGCACCATAATAACTCTTTTCAACCTCAACAACCAGGTTCTGAACATCAGACCCAAGTCGGAACATCAAGCCAAGGTATGCCGTCTCAACCGAGAGTTGGCGGTTCTAGTTCTAACACATTTCAGGCCTCAGTGAACCCGAATGCGCCTGAGTTCCAACCAGCTGTTCGTCCACAAACTCAAAACTACCACGCGTCGCACGGTGATCGTGCCCAAACACACCAGGTGCTCTTAGCTACAGCAGTTGTCAAAGCGCGAGCCACGGATGGAAGAATTCGTTTACTACGTGCCCTGGTTGATACAGGGTCAGAAACGTCTTTCATAACAGAAGCTGCTGCTCGTCTGCTGAAGTTGGAAAGGCGACGTGCCATTGTTGAGGTATCGGGGTTGGGGTTGGTCAGCAGCGGCACAACACAGCATACAGTCGAAGTGCATTTTGCTTCTCGCCATTCGACGTTTGAAACTGCCACACAGGCATTGGTTTTTAAGTCGCTGACTGGGCATCTCCCGGCCCAACGAGTGGTACCCAACAGTTGGAATCACCTCAAGGGTCTTACGTTAGCAGATCCCCATCTCTACGAACCCGCTCCTATCGATTTATTGTTTGGAAGTGATGTTTGCGCCCAAATACTGCTACCGGAAATAAGAAGGTCTCCGGATAACAATGGACCGATAGCGCAAAATACGCATTTAGGGTGGATCGTGTTAGGGAAAGTTCCAGAGGAACTTCCCCGGCAAATTCGAAGTTTCGTGCAGGTTACTGACCTCGGAATCCAGCTACAGAAGTTTTGGGAGATGGAAGAAACGCCGTTCCAGACACATGAAACCCTAGACAACATTGCTTGTGAAGAACATTTTGAGAGGAATACGACACGTTTACCAGACGGGCGTTACCAAGTCAGCTTACCGTTCAAAGAAGGCCTTCCAGCGATGGGATCCAGCCGTCAAGGAGCTACTCGACGATTTCTCCATCTCGAGAAAAGACTTGCTGCAAATCCTAAACTTTGTGAGGACTATTCAAAGTGCATAAATGAGTACATCAAGCTCAAACACATGGAAGAAATAGATGAAGATGACACGGTTTTGGCGACCCCTTACCATTATTTTCTTCCGCACCATGCAGTTTTTAAGGAAGCGAGTTCCACAACAAAGCTGAGAGTGGTGTTTGACGCAGCTTCTAAAGCTTCGGATGGGAAATCCCTAAACGAGCATCTTCTTGTAGGTCCAAAATTGCAGACCAATATCATTGATCTTGTTCTCAGATGGCGTACTCATCGAGTTACTTTTACGGCAGACATTGAAAAGATGTACCGTCAAATTATGGTTAGTTTCCCAGACCAATACTTTCAGCTAATTTTGTGGAGGGAACAGAAATCTTCGCCGATTAAAGTCTTCAAAATGAACACTGTCACGTTTGGTACAGCGAGCGCACCATATCTTGCGATTAAGGTTTTGAAGAAACTAGCCGACGATGAAAGTCAGAATTTTCCCGAAGGGGCGAAGGTTGTCCGTGAGGACATGTACGTTGATGATCTGATCAGTGGAGCAGATTCCATCGAAGAAGCCAAGAGGAAACAACATGAAGCCAAGCAGCTCTTAGCGTCTGCGGGATTCAACCTGAGGAAATGGACGAGTAACTCCAAGGCTCTCCTGGAAGACATCGCTGCTGAGGATCGAGAACTCGATTTTGAACTCCCGTTTAACACCTCAAATCATGTCAAGACACTCGGCATCAAGTGGTTTCCACTTGACGACTACTTTTCTTTTCAAAATCTGCAAGTTTCACCAGAAGACATCACAAAACGGTCAATGTTGTCCACAATCGCTAAGCTGTTCGACCCACTCGGGTGGATATCACCCTGCATCATCACGGCGAAACTAATGATGCAACGCCTCTGGGAGCATGGTTGTGATTGGGACGATCCAATTCCTACTCCCTTAAAGACGGAATGGGAAGCTTTTCAACGCGAACTTCCTCTCATCGAACGATTGCGAATTCCGAGATGGATCGCGAAAAGCCCATCTAATAAGGCTGTCCAACTTCACGGATTCTGTGACGCCTCCATGAAAGCTTTCGGTGCAGTAGTCTACATTCGGGTCTTAGACACGGACGATCGAATCCTTACCAGCCTGCTTCTCTCAAAAACAAAAGTAGCACCAAGTCAGCGAACCATCACGCTGCCTCGCCTGGAACTCTGTGGAGCTGTTCTTCTGTCGCAGCTACTTAGTTACACCAAGGATATCTTGGCCATCCCCGATGTCGATATCTACGCGTGGACTGATTCGATGATAGCGTTGGCATGGATACAAGCGTCACCAGCAAAATGGACCACATTCGTATCCAATCGTGTATCCGAAATTCAGCGGCTTATACAGATCGACAGCTGGGGTCATGTTGCAACATTGCATAACCCAGCCGATCTAGCGTCTCGAGGTGTATTTCCGGCTGAACTGGAGTCATTGGATATGTGGTGGAATGGACCTGAATTTTTAACGCGACAATGGGAATTCGATGCTCCGCATCAACTCATCGACAACGGCACTGAAGAAGAAAAGAAGGATAAAAGTAAAGTGAATGTTTTAAGTATCAATATCACTCATGGCGATAAAATCTTGCAGGCTATTCACGACTCTTCCAGGTTGCTCAAATTACTTAGAGTCGTCGCCACCTGTCGTCGTTTCACAATAAAATGTCGACCTAAGCTTGGTCCTATCACTGGTCCAATCAATCCTAAAGAATTAGATGCAGCACATCAAATAGTGGTCAAGGCAGCACAGAAGGAGATGTTTGGAGATGAGATTCAACAAATTCTTGGAAATGCCAAAATTCCAAAGAATTTACTTTCGTTAAACGCATTTCTTGATTCTGACGGAATCTTACGAGTCGGGGGACGTTTAGCAAACTCCCTCCTTTCCTACGATGCCCAACATCCGATACTGTTGCAGAGCAACCACCATTTTACGAGTCTGGTTGTAAGAGATGCTCACAAGCAAACTCTACACGGCGGAATCCAGCAAATGATTAATTACATCCGACAACGATATTGGATAGGACAGATTCGGCGAAGCGTCAAGCACCAGTTGCATAAATGCCCTTCTTGCTACCGGCAAAAGGCATCTGAAATGCAACAACTGATGGGAAACTTACCTGCCGCTCGAGTACGCATATCGCGACCATTTAGTCACACCGGTGTTGACTATGCGGGACCAATCGAGATAAAAGCCTGGAAAGCCCGTGGAGCAAAAATACTAAAAGGCTATTTCGCAGTATTTATCTGTTTGGCAACCAAAGCCATTCATCTCGAAGCAGTATCAGACTTAACCACCCAAGCATTTTTAGCAGCATTCAAACGGTTCACTGCCAGAAGAGGAATTTGTAAGCAGATCTATAGCGACTGCGGAACTAATTTCATCGGTGCCAATAATGAACTGGCAAAAATGATGAAAGAAGCACAACACGACTGGAAGCAGGTAGCAGAACTATTGGCAAATCGCGGTACAGATTGGCATTTCATTCCCCCAGCTTCTCCCCATTTCGGTGGCCTATGGGAAGCGGGTGTGAAGTCTGTCAAGTACCATCTCAAACGAGTCATTGGAATTGAGAGGCTTACCTTCGAGGAGCTCGCGACGCTTCTAGCACAAGTAGAAGCTTGTCTGAATTCGAGACCTCTATGCCCACTAACCGATAGCATCGATGATTTGAACGCACTAACTCCAGCACATTTCTTAGTCGGAGAATCTTTGCATGCAGTACCACAAGGTGAAACAGAAACAAACATTACACATAAAGATCGCTGGAAACGAGTTCAGGCATTATCTGAAGTATTTTGGAGACGATGGAATTCTGAATACTTATCTCGGCTTCAACAACGCCCAAAATGGACAAAAATACAAGAAAAGCCGAAGATAGGAGATTTGGTTCTCTTGAAGGATGAACGACTTCCACCAACACATTGGAATATGGCGCGAATAGAACAAACCCACAGCGGGTCAGACGGTTTGGTACGCGTTGTCACGCTCCGCACCAAGTCTGGACAGTTTAAACGACCGATTACTAAAATTTGCCTTTTACCTTCAAACAAAACCACGGAACAAACGAGTCTAATATAAATCATATTTAAAACCGTCAGAATCATATAAAATCATCACATCAAAACATAAAGTTAAAAACAAAAACAAAAAAGGAGATCGTAAACAAACCACATCAAATAAAACACCAATTCAATTCTGAAAATTTAAATTTATTCAAAACTATAATATCAGTAACTTGATCTTAAAATTATAAACTATAAATAAGGCTGCAACAAATAAACAATATAATTTAACAAAATTAAAACAATTTGATTCAAAATATTTCAATTTGACTTAAAACAAGATGGCTTATTTCAAATTCTTTATCTAAATTCATCGCTAATATGGTAATGTCCGCAGCCAAAACATCAAATTTAAGTCCACAATTCAGCTTCAGCACGTCAAACGTCACATCTAATTCACTAGATTCAAAACAAACCAAATAAAATCACAACTCATAATTAAGAACACATACCTACAATTATTCATTTCACCGAAATTAAATATTAATTCACTTAATTCAACGTTTCAAAACACCGATATAATATTTAAATACTTAATGCAACATTTCGATTAAAACATCAATAAATATTTCCAACAAAACAAAATATATTTCAATAATTTATGAAATCAAATAATCGCATTTGCTAAATGTTAAAAGCACTTCACAGTCACCACCAAATAAAATTTATTTAAATAAAACACAATTTCTACGAATTTAAAATTTGCAACATAAACACTCAACTCAAGATAAAAATTCAACAAAATTATAACGAGTAAAACCATACAACCGATACACGGCACCGCCCGATCAAAATATGTCTGCTTAAAACAAATTACAAAAAAAAAATTCTAATAATTCTAATCATAACAATACGCGAGAACATACGACCGATGCACGACCCCACTCGTTCAAAATTATGCACATAATTTCTCAAGCCAAAATCAAAACAAACAATTATGCGCACAATTCTCAATTATATACATATGTACATACATACCGGCTTTTGCAAATAAAAACGGTTAAAATAAAATCGAAAGACTTACGAACTTATATGTAGGTAATTACATATGTACATATGTATATGGAAGCACAAAACTGCATTATTAAATTTTAAATAAAATTATAATGAATGCACATAATAAAAGGAACTCACCCATTGTTTTAACTAAACAACACAACAACAACATAATCATATAGGTACCTATGTACCTATTATTTAATTCAACCGCATTTGAATTATATTGCTAAAATTGATGTAACGCATCAAAAATGAAACCACCGTTTTCTTAAATTAATTAAACTAAATAAATTAATCATATTCATAACAATAAATAACAAAATTTAAACTATATCAAATTAAAAACAAACGGAAAGCAACCCGACCGGCACACGAAACACGATATTAAATATATTAAAGAAATAAAATCCCATTCAATTGAATGAGACAAAAAAAAAACAAAATCAACAATCAGCGGTACTTTCACTACACATACTACGTTTGTGTTATGATAGAATATTTGTTGCTTTTGGTTTCGTTTACTTACTGTACTTGTTGTTTTTTTTTATAATTCCTTTTCTAAAAATATTCTCTCTCGTTACATGTTCAATGGAGTTGGGTTAAAATCAGCGAAAACCAAAAGATGTCGATAGTGCAGCGCAAAAGGGTTATACCAAACTATCAAAACAATGGCGGGGAGAATGTGCGAATGTAAATAATTCGCGTAAATGCAAACAGAACTTTAAAGTATTTGAACATTCATTCAGTTTTTAAATTCATTTGGTTCATTTTTAATAATAATAAATACGTTCCACAAATTGTTAAATAAGATAAAAATGTCATTTGAATGTCAAGATTATATAAAGAAATTAATGGATTGTATATATTTTGTATTGTACACTAGGTCATATGATAAAATAAAAGATTATTCTAATTTCAAGTTTGAACAAGATAACGTCTTTTCTTTGGAACATTTTTAACCGGCATAATTTCTAAAACTTTGCTAAAGTTTCTAGTCGAGAACACACCCAAAACCATCACCTGATCCTTCCCAACCCCCAAAATCGATCAAGACTTCAAAATAGATACTTGACATGTACAAGAAAAAGATACTCCTAATCAAGATCTATCATTATAGATATAAATGAGTCATTTTGGAGCATCCTGAAGGATTTTTGATGTTCTAGACGAAAATCGAATCACACCCAAAACCATCACCTGATCCTTCCCAACCCCCAAAATCGATCAAGACTTCAAAATAGATACTTGACATGTACTAGAAAAAGATACTCCTAGTCAAGATCTATCATTATAGATATAGATGAGTCATTTTGGAGCATCCTGAAGGATTTTTGATGTTCTAGACGAAAATCAAATCACACCCAAAACCATCACCTGATCCTTCCCAACCCCCAAAATCGATCAAGACTTCAAAATAGATACTTGACATGTACTAGAAAAAGATACTCCTAATCAAGATCTATCATTATAGATATAGATGAGTCATTTTGGAGCATCCTGAAGGATTTTTGATGTTCTAGACGAAAATCAAATCACACCCAAAACCATCACCTGATCCTTCCCAACCCCCAAAATCGATCAAGACTTCAAAATAGATACTTGACATGTACTAGAAAAAGATACTCCTAATCAAGATCTATCATTATAGATATAGATGAGTCATTTTGGAGCATCCTGAAGGATTTTTGATGTTCTAGACGAAAATCAAATCACACCCAAAACCATCACCTGATCCTTCCCAACCCCCAAAATCGATCAAGACTTCAAAATAGATACTTGACATGTACTAGAAAAAGATACTCCTAATCAAGATCTATCATTATAGATATAGATGAGTCATTTTGGAGCATCCTGAAGGATTTTTGATGTTCTAGACGAAAATTAAATCACACCCAAAACCATCACCTGATCCTTCCCAACCCCCAAAATCGATCAAGACTTCAAAATAGATACTTGACATGTACTAGAAAAAGATACTCCTAATCAAGATCTATCATTATAGATATAGATGAGTCATTTTGGAGCATCCTGAAGGATTTTTGATGTTCTAGACGAAAATCAAATCACACCCAAAACCATCACCTGATCCTTCCCAACCCCCAAAATCGATCAAGACTTCAAAATAGATACTTGACATGTACAAGAAAAAGATACTCCTAATCAAGATCTATCACTATAGATATAGATGAGTCATTTTGGAGCATCCTGAAGGATTTTTGATGTTCTAGACGAAAATCAAATCACACCCAAAACCATCACCTGATCCTTCCCAACCCCAAAATCGATCAAGACTTCAAAATAGATACTTGACATGTACTAGAAAAAGATACTCCTAATCAAGATCTATCATTATAGATATAGATGAGTCATTTTGGAGCATCCTGAAGCATTTTTGATGTTCTAGACGAAAATCAAATCACACCCAAAACCATCACCTGATCCTTCCCAACCCCCAAAATCGATCAAGACTTCAAAATAGATACTTGACATGTACTAGAAAAAGATACTCCTAATCAAGATCTATCATTATAGATATAGATGAGTCATATTGGAGCATCCTGAAGGATTTTTGATGTTCTAGACGAAAATCAAATCACACCCAAAACCATCACCTGATCCTTCCCAACCCCCAAAATCGATCAAGACTTCAAAATAGATACTTGACATGTACTATAAAAAGATACTCCTAATCAGGATCTATCATTATAGATATAGATGAGTCATTTTGGAGCATCCTGAAGGATTTTTGATGTTCTAGACGAAAATCAAATCACACCCAAAACCATCACCTGATCCTTCCCAACCCCCAAAATCGATCAAGACTTCAAAATAGATACTTGACATGTACTAGAAAAAGATACTCCTAATCAAGATCTATCATTATAGATATAGATGAGTCATTTTGGAGCATCCTGAAGGATTTTTGATGTTCTAGACGAAAATCAAATCACACCCAAAACCATCACCTGATCCTTTCCAACCCCCAAAATCGATCAAGACTTCAAAATAGATACTTGACATGTACTAGAAAAAGATACTCCTAATCAAGATCTATCATTATAGATATAGATGAGTCATTTTGGAGCATCCTGAAGGATTTTTGATGTTCTAGACGAAAATCAAATCACACCCAAGACCATCACCTGATCCTTCCCAACCCCCAAAATCGATCAAGACTTCAAAATAGATACTTGACATGTACTAGAAAAAGATACTCCTAATCAAGATCTATCATTATAGATATAGATGAGTCATTTTGGAGCATCCTGAAGGATTTTTGATGCTCTAGACGAAAATCAAATCACACCCAAAACCATCACCTGATCCTTCCCAACCCCCAAAATCGATCAAGACTTCAAAATAGATACTTGACATGTACTAGAAAAAGATACTCCTAATCAAGATCTATCATTATAGATATAGATGAGTCATTTTGGAGCATCCTGAAGGATTTTTGATGCTCTAGTCGAAAATCAAATCACACCCAAAACCATCACCTGATCCTTCCCAACCCCCAAAATCGATCAAGACTTCAAAATAGATACTTGACATGTACTAGAAAAAGATACTCCTAATCAAGATCTATCATTATAGATATAGATGAGTCATTTTGGAGCATCCTGAAGGATTTTTGATGTTCTAGACGAAAATCAAATCACACCCAAAACCATCACCTGATCCTTCCCAACCCCCAAAATCGATCAAGACTTCAAAATAGATACTTGACATGTACTAGAAAAAGATACTCCTAATCAAGATCTATCATTATAGATAAAGATGAGTCATTTTGGAGCATCCTGAAGGATTTTTGATGTTCTAGACGAAAATCAAATCACACCCAAAACCATCACCTGATCCTTCCCAACCCCCAAAATCGATCAAGACTTCAAAATAGATACTTAACATGTACTAGAAAAAGATACTCCTAATCAAGATCTATCATTATAGATATAGATGAGTCATTTTGGAGCATCCTGAAGGATTTTTGATGTTCTAGACGAAAATCAAATCACACCCAAAACCATCACCTGATCCTTCCCAACCCCCAAAATCGATCAAGACTTCAAAATAGATACTTGACATGTACTAGAAAAAGATACTCCTAATCAAGATCTATCATTATAGATATAGATGAGTCATTTTGGAGCATCCTGAAGGATTTTTGATGTTCTAGACGAAAATCAAATCACACCCAAACCATCACCTGATCCTTCCCAACCCCCAAAATCGATCAAGACTTCAAAATAGATACTTGACATGTACTAGAAAAAGATACTCCTAATCAAGATCTATCATTATAGATATAGATGAGTCATTTTGGAGCATCCTGAAGGATTTTTGATGTTCTAGACCAAAATCAAATCACACCCAAAACCATCACCTGATCCTTCCCAACCCCCAAAATCGATCAAGACTTCAAAATAGATACTTGACATGTACTAGAAAAAGATACTCCTAATCAAGATCTATCATTACAGATATAGATGAGTCATTTTGGAGCATCCTAAAGGATTTTTGATGTTCTGGACGAAAATCAAATCACACCCAAAACCATCACCTGATCCTTCCCAACCCCCAAAATCGATCAAGACTTCAAAATAGATACTTGACATGTACTAGAAAAAGATACTCCTAATCAAGATCTATCATTATAGATATAGATGAGTCATTTTGGAGCATCCTGAAGGATTTTTGATGTTCTAGACGAAAATCAAATCACACCCAAAACCATCACCTGATCCTTCCCAACCCCCAAAATCGATCAAGACTTCAAAATAGATACTTGACATGTACTAAAAAAAGATACTCCTAATCAAGATCTATCATTATAGATATAGATGAGTCATTTTGGAGCATCCTGAAGGATTTTTGATGTTCTAGACGAAAATCAAATCACACCCAAAACCATCACCTGATCCTTCCCAACCCCCAAAATCGATCAAGACTTCAAAATAGATACTTGACATGTTCTAGAAAAAGATACTCCTAATCAAGATCTATCATTATAGATATAGATGAGTCATTTTGGAGCATCCTGAAGGATTTTTGATGTTCTAGACGAAAATCAAATCACACCCAAAACCATCACCTGATCCTTCCCAACCCCCAAAATCGATCAAGACTTCAAAATAGATACTTGACATGTACTAGAAAAAGATACTCCTAATCAAGATCTATCATTATAGATATAGATGAGTCATTTTGGAGCATCCTGAAGGATTTTTGATGTTCTAGACGAAAATCAAATCACACCCAAAACCATCACCTGATCCTTCCCAACCCCCAAAATCGATCAAGACTTCAAAATAGATACTTGACATGTACTAGAAAAAGATACTCCTAATCAAGATCTATCATTATAGATATAGATGAGTCATTTTGGAGCATCCTGAAGGATTTTTGATGTTCTAGACGAAAATCAAATCACACCCAAAACCATCACCTGATCCTTCCCAACCCCCAAAATCGATCAAGACTTCAAAATAGATACTTGACATGTACTAGAAAAAGATACTCCTAATCAAGATCTATCTTTATAGATATAGATGAGTCATTTTGGAGCACCCTGAAGGATTTTTGATGTTCTAGACGAAAATCAAATCACACCCAAAACCATCACCTGATCCTTCCCAACCCCCAAAATCGATCAAGACTTCAAAATAGATACTTGACATGTACTAGAAAAAGATACTCCTAATCAAGATCTATCATTATAGATATAGATGAGTCATTTTGGAGCATCCTGAAGGATTTTTGATGTTCTAGACGAAAATCAAATCACACCCAAAACCATCACCTGATCCTTCCCAACCCCCAAAATTGATCAAGACTTCAAAATAGATACTTGACATGTACTAGAAAAAGATACTCCTAATCAAGATCTATCATTATAGATATAGATGAGTCATTTTGGAGCATCCTGAAGGATTTTTGATGTTCTAGACGAAAATCAAATCACACCCAAAACCATCACCTGATCCTTCCCAACCCCCAAAATCGATCAAGACTTCAAAATAGATACTTGACATGTACTAGAAAAAGATACTCCTAATCAAGATCTATCATTATAGATATAGATGAGTCATTTTGGAGCATCCTGAAGGATTTTTGATGTTCTAGACGAAAATCAAATCACACCCAAAACCATCACCTGATCCTTCCCAACCCCCAAAATCGATCAAGACTTCAAAATAGATACTTGACATGTACTAGAAAAAGATACTCCTAATCAAGATCTATCATTATAGATATAGATGAGTCATTTTGGAGCACCCTGAAGGATTTTTGATGTTCTAGACGAAAATCAAATCACACCCAAAACCATCACCTGATCCTTCCCAACCCCCAAAATCGATCAAGACTTCAAAATAGATACTTGACATGTACTAGAAAAAGATACTCCTAATCAAGATCTATCATTATAGATATAGATGAGTCATTTTGGAGCATCCTGAAGGATTTTTGATGTTCTAGACGAAAATCAAATCACACCCAAAACCATCACCTGATCCTTCCCAACCCCCAAAATTGATCAAGACTTCAAAATAGATACTTGACATGTACTAGAAAAAGATACTCCTAATCAAGATCTATCATTATAGATATAGATGAGTCATTTTGGAGCATCCTGAAGGATTTTTGATGTTCTAGACGAAAATCAAATCACACCCAAAACCATCACCTGATCCTTCCCAACCCCCAAAATCGATCAAGACTTCAAAATAGATACTTGACATGTACTAGAAAAAGATACTCCTAATCAAGATCTATCATTATAGATATAGATGAGTCATTTTGGAGCATCCTGAAGGATTTTTGATGTTCTAGACGAAAATCAAATCACACCCAAAACCATCACCTGATCCTTCCCAACCCCCAAAATCGATCAAGACTTCAAAATAGATACTTGACATGTACTAGAAAAAGATACTCCTAATCAAGATCTATCATTATAGATATAGATGAGTCATTTTGGAGCATCCTGAAGGATTTTTGATGTTCTAGACGAAAATCAAATCACACCCAAAACCATCACCTGATCCTTCCCAACCCCCAAAATCGATCAAGACTTCAAAATAGATACTTGACATGTACTAGAAAAAGATACTCCTAATCAAGATCTATCATTATAGATATAGATGAGTCATTTTGGAGCATCCTGAAGGATTTTTGATGTTCTAGACGAAAATCAAATCACACCCAAAACCATCACCTGATCCTTCCCAACCCCCAAAATCGATCAAGACTTCAAAATAGATACTTGACATGTACTAGAAAAAGATACTCCTAATCAAGATCTATCATTATAGATATAGATGAGTCATTTTGGAGCATCCTGAAGGATTTTTGATGTTCTAGACGAAAATCAAATCACACCCAAAACCATCACCTGATCCTTCCCAACCCCCAAAATCGATCAAGACTTCAAAATAGATACTTGACATGTACTAGAAAAAGATACTCCTAATCAAGATCTATCATTATAGATATAGATGAGTCATTTTGGAGCATCCTGAAGGATTTTTGATGTTCTAGACGAAAATCAAATCACACCCAAAACCATCACCTGATCCTTCCCAACCCCCAAAATCGATCAAGACTTCAAAATAGATACTTGACATGTACTAGAAAAAGATACTCCTAATCAAGATCTATCATTATAGATATAGATGAGTCATTTTGGAGCATCCTGAAGGATTTTTGATGTTCTAGACGAAAATCAAATCACACACTTGACATACTTGACATGTACTAGAAAAAGATACTCCTAATCAAGATCTATCATTATAGATATAGATGAGTCATTTTGGAGCATCCTGAAGGATTTTTGATGTTCTAGACGAAAATCAAATCACACCCAAAACCATCACCTGATCCTTCCCAACCCCCAAAATCGATCAAGACTTCAAAATAGATACTTGACATGTACTAGAAAAAGATACTCCTAATCAAGATCTATCATTATAGATATAGATGAGTCATTTTGGAGCATCCTGAAGGATTTTTGATGTTCTAGACGAAAATCAAATCACACCCAAAACCATCACCTGATCCTTCCCAACCCCCAAATCGATCAAGACTTCAAAATAGATACTTGACATGTACTAGAAAAAGATACTCCTAATCAAGATCTATCATTATAGATATAGATGAGTCATTTTGGAGCATCCTGAAGGATTTTTGATGTTCTAGACGAAAATCAAATCACACCCAAAACCATCACCTGATCCTTCCCAACCCCCAAAATCGATCAAGACTTCAAAATAGATACTTGACATGTACTAGAAAAAGATACTCCTAATCAAGATCTATCAATATAGATATAGATGAGTCATTTTGGAGCATCCTGAAGGATTTTTGATGTTCTAGACGAAAATCAAATCACACCCAAAACCATCACCTGATCCTTCCCAACCCCCAAAATCGATCAAGACTTCAAAATAGATACTTGACATGTACTAGAAAAAGATACTCCTAATCAAGATCTATCATTATAGATATAGATGAGTCATTTTGGAGCATCCTGAAGGATTTTTGATGTTCTAGACGAAAATCAAATCACACCCAAAACCATAACCTGATCCTTCCCAACCCCCAAAATCGATCAAGACTTCAAAATAGATACTTGACATGTACTAGAAAAAGATACTCCTAATCAAGATCTATCATTATAGATATAGATGAGTCATTTTGGAGCATCCTGAAGGATTTTTGATGTTCTAGACGAAAATCAAATCACACCCAAAACCATCACCTGATCCTTCCCAACCCCCAAAATCGATCAAGACTTCAAAATAATACTTGACATGTACTAGAAAAAGATACTCCTAATCAAGATCTATCATTATAGATATAGATGAGTCATTTTGGAGCATCCTGAAGGATTTTTGATGTTCTAGACGAAAATCAAATCACACCCAAAACCATCACCTGATCCTTCCCAACCCCCAAAATCGATCAAGACTTCAAAATAGATACTTGACATGTACTAGAAAAAGATACTCCTAATCAAGATCTATCATTATAGATATAGATGAGTCATTTTGGAGCATAATGAAGGATTTTTGATGTTCTAGACGAAAATCAAATCACACCCAAAACCATCACCTGATCCTTCCCAACCCCCAAAATCGATCAAGACTTCAAAATAGATACTTGACATGTACCAGAAAAAGATACTCCTAATCAAGATCTATCATTATAGATATAGATGAATCATTTTGGAGCATCCTGAAGGATTTTTGATGTTCTAGACGAAAATCAAATCACACCCAAAACCATCACCTGATCCTTCCCAACCCCCAAAATCGATCAAGACTTCAAAATAGATACTTGAAATGTACTACAAAAAGATACTCCTAATCAAGATCTATCATTATAGATATAGATGAGTCATTTTGGAGCATCCTGAAGGATTTTTGATGTTCTAGACGAAAATCAAATCACACCCAAAACCATCACCTGATCCTTCCCAACCCCCAAAATCGATCAAGACTTCAAAATATATACTTGACATGTACTAGAAAAAGATACTCCTAATCAAGATCTATCATTATAGATATAGATGAGTCATTTTGGAGCATCCTGAAGGATTTTTGACGTTCTAGACGAAAATCAAATCACACCCAAAACCATCACCTGATCCTTCCCAACCCCCAAAATCGATCAAGACTTCAAAATAGATACTTGACATGTACTAGAAAAAGATACTCCTAATCAAGATCTATCATTATAGATATAGATGAGTCATTTTGGAGCATCCTGAAGGATTTTTGATGTTCTAGACGAAAATCAAATCACACCCAAAACCATCACCTGATCCTTCCCAACCCCCAAAATCGATCAAGACTTCAAAATAGATACTTGACATGTACTAGAAAAAGATACTCCTAATCAAGATCTATCATTATAGATATAGATGAGTCATTTTGGAGCATCCTGAAGGATTTTTTGATGTTCTAGACGAAAATCAAATCACACCCAAAACCATCACCTGATCCTTCCCAACCCCCAAAATCGATCAAGACTTCAAAATAGATACTTGACATGTACTAGAAAAAGATACTCCTAATCAAGATCTATCATTATAGATATAGATGAGTCATTTTGGAGCATCCTGAAGGATTTTTGATGTTCTAGACGAAAATCAAATCACACCCAAAACCATCACCTGATCCTTCCCAACCCCCAAAATCGATCAAGACTTCAAAATAGATACTTGACATGTACTAGAAAAAGATACTCCTAATCAAGATCTATCATTATAGATATAGATGAGTCATTTTGGAGCATCCTGAAGGATTTTGATGTTCTAGACGAAAATCAAATCACACCCAAAACCATCACCTGATCCTTCCCAACCCCCAAAATCGATCAAGACTTCAAAATAGATACTTGACATGTACTAGAAAAAGATACTCCTAATCAAGATCTATCACTATAGATATAGATGAGTCATTTTGGAGCATCCTGAAGGATTTTTGATGCTCTAGACGAAAATCAAATCACACCCAAAACCATCACCTGATCCTTCCCAACCCCCAAAATCGATCAAGACTTCAAAATAGATACTTGACATGTACTAGAAAAAGATACTCCTAATCAAGATCTATCATTATAGATATAGATGAGTCATTTTGGAGCATCCTGAAGGATTTTTGATGTTCTAGACGAAAATCAAATCACACCCAAAACCATCACCTGATCCTTCCCAACCCCCAAAATCGATCAAGACTTCAAAATAGATACTTGACATGTACTAGAAAAAGATACTCCTAATCAAGATCTATCATTATAGATATAGATGAGTCATTTTGGAGCATCCTGAAGGATTTTTGATGTTCTAGACGAAAATCAAATCACACCCAAAACCATCACCTGATCCTTCCCAACCCCCAAAATCGATCAAGACTTCAAAATAGATACTTGACATGTACTAGAAAAAGATACTCCTAATCAAGATCTATCATTATAGATATAGATGAGTCATTTTGGAGCATCCTGAAGGATTTTTGATGTTCTAGACGAAAATCAAATCACACCCAAAACCATCACCTGATCCTTCCCAACCCCCAAAATCGATCAAGACTTCAAAATAGATACTTGACATGTACTAGAAAAAGATACTCCTAATCAAGATCTATCATTATAGATATAGATGAGTCATTTTGGAGCATCCTGAAGGATTTTTGATGTTCTAGACGAAAATCAAATCACACCCAAAACCATCACCTGATCCTTCCCAACCCCCAAAATCGATCAAGACTTCAAAATAGATACTTGACATGTACTAAAAAAAGATACTCCTAATCAAGATCTATCATTATAGATATAGATGAGTCATTTTGGAGCATCCTGAAGGATTTTTGATGTTCTAGACGAAAATCAAATCACACCCAAAACCATCACCTGATCCTTCCCAACCCCCAAAATCGATCAAGACTTCAAAATAGATACTTGACATGTACTAGAAAAAGATACTCCTAATCAAGATCTATCATTATAGATATAGATGAGTCATTTTGGAGCATCCTAAAGGATTTTTGATGTTCTGGACGAAAATCAAATCACACCCAAAACCATCACCTGATCCTTCCCAACCCCCAAAATCGATCAAGACTTCAAAATAGATACTTGACATGTACTAGAAAAAGATACTCCTAATCAAGATCTATCATTATAGATATAGATGAGTCATTTTGGAGCATCCTGAAGGATTTTTGATGTTCTAGACGAAAATCAAATCACACCCAAAACCATCACCTGATCCTTCCCAACCCCCAAAATCGATCAAGACTTCAAAATAGATACTTGACATGTACTAGAAAAAGATACTCCTAATCAAGATCTATCATTATAGATATAGATGAGTCATTTTGGAGCATCCTGAAGGATTTTTGATGTTCTAGACGAAAATCAAATCACACCCAAAACCATCACCTGATCCTTCCCAACCCCCAAAATCGATCAAGACTTCAAAATAGATACTTGACATGTACTAAAAAAAGATGCTCCTAATCAAGATCTATCATTATAGATATAGATGAGTCATTTTGGAGCATCCTGAAGGATTTTTGATGTTCTAGACGAAAATCAAATCACACCCAAAACCATCACCTGATCCTTCCCAACCCCCAAAATCGATCAAGACTTCAAAATAGATACTTGACATGTACTAGAAAAAGATACTCCTAATCAAGATCTATCATTATAGATATAGATGAGTCATTTTGGAGCATCCTGAAGGATTTTTGATGTTCTAGACGAAAATCAAATCACACCCAAAACCATCACCTGATCCTTCCCAACCCCCAAAATCGATCAAGACTTCAAAATAGATACTTGACATGTACTAGAAAAAGATACTCCTAATCAAGATCTATCATTATAGATATAGATGAGTCATTTTGGAGCATCCTGAAGGATTTTTGATGTTCTAGACGAAAATCAAATCACACCCAAAACCATCACCTGATCCTTCCCAACCCCCAAAATCGATCAAGACTTCAAAATAGATACTTGACATGTACTAGAAAAAGATACTCCTAATCAAGATCTATCATTATAGATATAGATGAGTCATTTTGGAGCATCCTGAAGGATTTTTGATGTTCTAGACGAAAATCAAATCACACCCAAAACCATCACCTGATCCTTCCCAACCCCCAAAATCGATCAAGACTTCAAAATAGATACTTGACATGTACTAGAAAAAGATACTCCTAATCAAGATCTATCATTATAGATATAGATGAGTCATTTTGGAGCACCCTGAAGGATTTTTGATGTTCTAGACGAAAATCAAATCACACCCAAAACCATCACCTGATCCTTCCCAACCCCCAAAATCGATCAAGACTTCAAAATAGATACTTGACATGTACTAGAAAAAGATACTCCTAATCAAGATCTATCATTATAGATATAGATGAGTCATTTTGGAGCATCCTGAAGGATTTTTGATGTTCTAGACGAAAATCAAATCACACCCAAAACCATCACCTGATCCTTCCCAACCCCCAAAATTGATCAAGACTTCAAAATAGATACTTGACATGTACTAGAAAAAGATACTCCTAATCAAGATCTATCATTATAGATATAGATGAGTCATTTTGGAGCATCCTGAAGGATTTTTGATGTTCTAGACGAAAATCAAATCACACCCAAAACTTTCACCTGATCCTTCCCAACCCCCAAAATCGATCAAGACTTCAAAATAGATACTTGACATGTACTAGAAAAAGATACTCCTAATCAAGATCTATCATTATAGATATAGATGAGTCATTTTGGAGCATCCTGAAGGATTTTTGATGTTCTAGACGAAAATCAAATCACACCCAAAACCATCACCTGATCCTTCCCAACCCCCAAAATCGATCAAGACTTCAAAATAGATACTTGACATGTACTAGAAAAAGATACTCCTAATCAAGATCTATCATTATAGATATAGATGAGTCATTTTGGAGCATCCTGAAGGATTTTTGATGTTCTAGACGAAAATCAAATCACACCCAAAACCATCACCTGATCCTTCCCAACCCCCAAAATCGATCAAGACTTCAAAATAGATACTTGACATGTCCTAGAAAAAGATACTCCTAATCAAGATCTATCATTATAGATATAGATGAGTCATTTTGGAGCATCCTGAAGGATTTTTGATGTTCTAGACGAAAATCAAATCACACCCAAAACCATCACCTGATCCTTCCCAACCCCCAAAATCGATCAAGACTTCAAAATAGATACTTGACATGTACTAGGAAAAGATACTCCTAATCAAGATCTATCATTATAGATATAGATGAGTCATTTTGGAGCATCCTGAAGGATTTTTGATGTTCTAGACGAAAATCAAATCACACCCAAAACCATCACCTGATCCTTCCCAACCCCCAAAATCGATCAAGACTTCAAAATAGATACTTGACATGTACTAGAAAAAGATACTCCTAATCAAGATCTATCATTATAGATATAGATGAGTCATTTTGGAGCATCCTGAAGGATTTTTGATGTTCTAGACGAAAATCAAATCACACCCAAAACCATCACCTGATCCTTCCCAACCCCCAAAATCGATCAAGACTTCAAAATAGATACTTGACATGTACTAGAAAAAGATACTCCTAATCAAGATCTATCATTATAGATATAGATGAGTCATTTTGGAGCATCCTGAAGGATTTTTGATGTTCTAGACGAAAATCAAATCACACCCAAAACCATCACCTGATCCTTCCCAACCCCCAAAATCGATCAAGACTTCAAAATAGATACTTGACATGTACTAGAAAAAGATACTCCTAATCAAGATCTATCATTATAGATATAGATGAGTCATTTTGGAGCATCCTGAAGGATTTTTGATGTTCTAGACGAAAATCAAATCACACACTTGACATACTTGACATGTACTAGAAAAAGATACTCCTAATCAAGATCTATCATTATAGATATAGATGAGTCATTTTGGAGCATCCTGAAGGATTTTTGATGTTCTAGACGAAAATCAAATCACACCCAAAACCATCACCTGATCCTTCCCAACCCCCAAAATCGATCAAGACTTCAAAATAGATACTTGACATGTACTAGAAAAAGATACTCCTAATCAAGATCTATCATTATAAATATAGATGAGTCATTTTGGAGCATCCTGAAGGATTTTTGATGTTCTAGACGAAAATCAAATCACACCCAAAACCATCACCTGATCCTTCCCAACCCCCAAAATCGATCAAGACTTCAAAATAGATACTTGACATGTACTAGAAAAAGATACTCCTAATCAAGATCTATCATTATAGATATAGATGAGTCATTTTGGAGCATCCTGAAGGATTTTTGATGTTCTAGACGAAAATCAAATCACACCCAAAACCATCACCTCATCCTTCCCAACCCCCAAAATCGATCAAGACTTCAAAATAGATACTTGACATGTACTAGAAAAAGATACTCCTAATCAAGATCTATCAATATAGATATAGATGAGTCATTTTGGAGCATCCTGAAGGATTTTTGATGTTCTAGACGAAAATCAAATCACACCCAAAACCATCACCTGATCCTTCCCAACCCCCAAAATCGATCAAGACTTCAAAATAGATACTTGACATGTACTAGAAAAAGATACTCCTAATCAAGATCTATCATTATAGATATAGATGAGTCATTTTGGAGCATCCTGAAGGATTTTTGATGTTCTAGACGAAAATCAAATCACACCCAAAACCATCACCTGATCCTTCCCAACCCCCAAAATCGATCAAGACTTCAAAATAGATACTTGACATGTACTAGAAAAAGATACTCCTAATCAAGATCTATCATTATAGATATAGATGAGTCATTTTGGAGCATCCTGAAGGATTTTTGATGTTCTAGACGAAAATCAAATCACACCCAAAACCATCACCTGATCCTTCCCAACCCCCAAAATCGATCAAGACTTCAAAATAGATACTTGACATGTACTAGAAAAAGATACTCCTAATCAAGATCTATCATTATAGATATAGATGAGTCATTTTGGAGCATCCTGAAGGATTTTTGATGTTCTAGACGAAAATCAAATCACACCCAAAACCATCACCTGATCCTTCCCAACCCCCAAAATCGATCAAGACTTCAAAATAGATACTTGACATGTACTAGAAAAAGATACTCCTAATCAAGATCTATCATTATAGATATAGATGAGTCATTTTGGAGCATAATGAAGGATTTTTGATGTTCTAGACGAAAATCAAATCACACCCAAAACCATCACCTGATCCTTCCCAACCCCCAAAATCGATCAAGACTTCAAAATAGATACTTGACATGTACCAGAAAAAGATACTCCTAATCAAGATCTATCATTATAGATATAGATGAATCATTTTGGAGCATCCTGAAGGATTTTTGATGTTCTAGACGAAAATCAAATCACACCCAAAACCATCACCTGATCCTTCCCAACCCCCAAAATCGATCAAGACTTCAAAATAGATACTTGAAATGTACTACAAAAAGATACTCCTAATCAAGATCTATCATTATAGATATAGATGAGTCATTTTGGAGCATCCTGAAGGATTTTTGATGTTCTAGACGAAAATCAAATCACACCCAAAACCATCACCTGATCCTTCCCAACCCCCAAAATCGATCAAGACTTCAAAATATATACTTGACATGTACTAGAAAAAGATACTCCTTATCAAGATCTATCATTATAGATATAGATGAGTCATTTTGGAGCATCCTGAAGGATTTTTGACGTTCTAGACGAAAATCAAATCACACCCAAAACCATCACCTGATCCTTCCCAACCCCCAAAATCGATCAAGACTTCAAAATAGATACTTGACATGTACTAGAAAAAGATACTCCTAATCAAGATCTATCATTATAGATATAGATGAGTCATTTTGGAGCATCCTGAAGGATTTTTGATGTTCTAGACGAAAATCAAATCACACCCAAAACCATCACCTGATCCTTCCCAACCCCCAAAATCGATCAAGACTTCAAAATAGATACTTGACATGTACTAGAAAAAGATACTCCTAATCAAGATCTATCATTATAGATATAGATGAGTCATTTTGGAGCATCCTGAAGGATTTTTGATGTTCTAGACGAAAATCAAATCACACCCAAAACCATCACCTGATCCTTCCCAACCCCCAAAATCGATCAAGACTTCAAAATAGATACTTGACATGTACTAGAAAAAGATACTCCTAATCAAGATCTATCATTATAGATATAGATGAGTCATTTTGGAGCATCCTGAAGGATTTTTGATGTTCTAGACGAAAATCAAATCACACCCAAAACCATCACCTGATCCTTCCCAACCCCCAAAATCGATCAAGACTTCAAAATAGATACTTGACATGTACTAGAAAAAGATACTCCTAATCAAGATCTATCATTATAGATATAGATGAGTCATTTTGGAGCATCCTGAAGGATTTTTGATGTTCTAGACGAAAATCAAATCACACCCAAAACCATCACCTGATCCTTCCCAACCCCCAAAATCGATCAAGACTTCAAAATAGATACTTGACATGTACTAGAAAAAGATACTCCTAATCAAGATCTATCACTATAGATATAGATGAGTCATTTTGGAGAATCCTGAAGGATTTTTGATGTTCTAGACGAAAATCAAATCACACCCAAAACCATCACCTGATCCTTCCCAACCCCCAAAATCGATCAAGACTTCAAAATATATACTTGACATGTACTAGAAAAAGATACTCCTAATCAAGATCTATCATTATAGATATAGATGAGTCATTTTGGAGCATCCTGAAGGATTTTTGATGTTCTAGACGAAAATCAAATCACACCCAAAACCATCACCTGATCCTTCCCAACCCCCAAAATCGATCAAGACTTCAAAATAGATACTAGATACTTGACATGTACTAGAAAAAGATACTCCTAATCAAGATGTTCTAGACGAAAATCAAATCACACCCAAAACCATCACCTGATCCTTCCCAACCCCCAAAATCGATCAAGACTTCAAAATAGATACTTGACATGTACTAGAAAAAGATACTCCTAATCAAGATCTATCATTATAGATATAGATGAGTCATTTTGGAGCATCCTGAAGGATTTTTGATGTTCTAGACGAAAATCAAATCACACCCAAAACCATCACCTGATCCTTCCCAACCCCCAAAATCGATCAAGACTTCAAAATAGATACTTGACATGTACTAGAAAAAGATACTCCTAATCAAGATCTATCATTATAGATATAGATGAGTCATTTTGGAGCATCCTGAAGGATTTTTGATGTTCTAGACGAAAATCAAATCACACCCAAAACCATCACCTGATCCTTCCCAACCCCCAAAATCGATCAAGACTTCAAAATAGATACTTGACATGTACTAGAAAAAGATACTCCTAATCAAGATCTATCATTATAGATATAGATGAGTCATTTTGGAGCATCCTGAAGGATTTTTGATGTTCTAGACGAAAATCAAATCACACCCAAAACCATCACCTGATCCTTCCCAACTCCCAAAATCGATCAAGACTTCAAAATAGATACTTGACATGTACTAGAAAAAGATACTCCTAATCAAGATCTATCATTATAGATATAGATGAGTCATTTTGGAGCATCCTGAAGGATTTTTGATGTTCTAGACGAAAATCAAATCACACCCAAAACCATCACCTGATCCTTCCCAACCCCCAAAATCGATCAAGACTTCAAAATAGATACTTGACATGTACTAGAAAAAGATACTCCTAATCAAGATCTATCATTATAGATAAAGATGAGTCATTTTGGAGCATCCTGAAGGATTTTTGATGTTCTAGACGAAAATCAAATCACACCCAAAACCATCATCTGATCCTTCCCAACCCCCAAAATCGATCAAGACTTCAAAATAGATACTTGACATGTACTAGAAAAAGATACTCCTAATCAAGATCTATCATTATAGATATAGATGAGTCATTTTGGAGCATCCTGAAGGATTTTTGATGTTCTAGACGAAAATCAAATCACACCCAAAACCATCACCTGATCCTTCCCAACCCCCAAAATCGATCAAGACTTCAAAATAGATACTTGACATGTACTAGAAAAAGATACTCCTAATCAAGATGTTCTAGACGAAAATCAAATCACACCCAAAACCATCACCTGATCCTTCCCAACCCCCAAAATCGATCAAGACTTCAAAATAGATACTTGACATGTACTAGAAAAAGATACTCCTAATCAAGATCTATCATTATAGATATAGATGAGTCATTTTGGAGCATCCTGAAGGATTTTTGATGTTCTAGACGAAAATCAAATCACACCCAAAACCATCACCTGATCCTTCCCAACCCCCAAAATCGATCAAGACTTCAAAATAGATACTTGACATGTACTAGAAAAAGATACTCCTAATCAAGATCTATCATTATAGATATAGATGAGTCATTTTGGAGCATCCTGAAGGATTTTTGATGTTCTAGACGAAAATCAAATCACACCCAAAACCATCACCTGATCCTTCCCAACCCCCAAAATCGATCAAGACTTCAAAATAGATACTTGACATGTACTAGAAAAAGATACTCCTAATCAAGATCTATCATTATAGATATAGATGAGTCATTTTGGAGCATCCTGAAGGATTTTTGATGTTCTAGACGAAAATCAAATCACACCCAAAACCATCACCTGATCCTTCCCAACCCCCAAAATCGATCAAGACTTCAAAATAGATACTTGACATGTACTAGAAAAAGATACTCCTAATCAAGATCTATCATTATAGATATAGATGAGTCATTTTGGAGCATCCTGAAGGATTTTTGATGTTCTAGACGAAAATCAAATCACACCCAAAACCATCATCTGATCCTTCCCAACCCCCAAAATCGATCAAGACTTCAAAATAGATACTTGACATGTACTAGAAAAAGATACTCCTAATCAAGATCTATCATTATAGATATAGATGAGTCATTTTGGAGCATCCTGAAGGATTTTTGATGTTCTAGACGAAAATCAAATCACACCCAAAACCATCACCTGATTGTTCCCAACCCCCAAAATCGATCAAGACTTCAAAATAGATACTTGACATGTACTAGAAAAAGATACTTCTAATCAAGATCTATCATTATAGATATAGATGAGTCATTTTGGAGCATCCTGAAGGATTTTTGATGTTCTAGACGAAAATCAAATCACACCCAAAACCATCACCTGATCCTTCCCAACCCCCAAAATCGATCAAGACTTCAAAATAGATACTTGACATGTTCTAAAAAAAGATACTCCTAATCAAGATCTATCATTATAGATATAGATGAGTCATTTTGGAGCATCCTGAAGGATTTTTGATGTTCTAGACGAAAATCAAATCACACCCAAAACCATCACCTGATCCTTCCCAACCCCCAAAATCGATCAAGACTTCAAAATAGATACTTGACATGTCCTAGAAAAAGATACTCCTAATCAAGATCTATCATTATAGATATAGATGAGTCATTTTGGAGCATCCTGAAGGATTTTTGATGTTCTAGACGAAAATAAAATCACACCCAAAACCATCACCTGATCCTTCCCAACCCCCAAAATCGATCAAGACTTCAAAATAGATACTTGACATGTACTAGAAAAAGATACTCCTAATCAAGATCTATCATTATAGATATAGATGAGTCATTTTGGAGCATCCTGAAGGATTTTTGATGTTCTAGACGAAAATCAAATCACACCCAAAACCATCACCTGATCCTTCCCAACCCCCAAAATCGATCAAGACTTCAAAATAGATACTTGACATGTACTAGAAAAAGATACTCCTAATCAAGATCTATCATTATAGATATAGATGAGTCATTTTGGAGCATCCTGAAGGATTTTTGATGTTCTAGAAAATCAAATCACACCCAAAACCATCACCTGATCCTTCCCAACCCCCAAAATCGATCAAGACTTCAAAATAGATACTTGACATGTACTAGAAAAAGATACTCCTAATCAAGATCTATCATTATAGATATAGATGAGTCATTTTGGAGCATCCTGAAGGATTTTTGATGTTCTAGACGAAAATCAAATCACACCCAAAACCATCACCTGATCCTTCCCAACCCCCAAAATCGATCAAGACTTCAAAATAGATACTTGACATGTACTAGAAAAAGATACTCCTAATCAAGATCTATCATTATAGATATAGATGAGTCGTTTTGGAGCATTCTGAAGGATTTTTGATGTTCTAGACGAAAATCAAATCACACCCAAAACCATCACCTGATCCTTCCGGACCCCCAAAATCGATCAAGACTTCAAAATAGATACTTGACATGTACTAGAAAAAGATACTCCTAATCAAGATCTATCATTATAGATATAGATGAGTCATTTTGGAGCATCCTGAAGGATTTTTGATGTTCTAGACGAAAATCAAATCACACCCAAAACCATCACCTGATCCTTCCCAACCCCCAAAATCGATCAAGACTTCAAAATAGATACTTGACATGTACTAGAAAAAGATACTCCTAATCAAGATCTATCATTATAGATATAGATGAGTCATTTTGGAGCATCCTGAAGGATTTTTGATGTTCTAGACGAAAATCAAATCACACCCAAAACCATCACCTGATCCTTCCCAACCCCCAAAATCGATCAAGACTTCAAAATAGATACTTGACATGTACTAGAAAAAGATACTCCTAATCAAGATCTATCATTATAGATATAGATGAGTCATTTTGGAGCATCCTGAAGGATTTTTGATGTTCTAGACGAAAATCAAATCACACCCAAAACCATCACCTGATCCTTCCCAACCCCCAAAATCGATCAAGACTTCAAAATAGATACTTGACATGTACTAGAAAAAGATACTCCTAATCAAGATCTATCATTATAGATATAGATGAGTCATTTTGGAGCATCCTGAAGGATTTTTGATGTTCTAGACGAAAATCAAATCACACCCAAAACCATCACCTGATCCTTCCCAACCCCCAAAATCGATCAAGACTTCAAAATAGATACTTGACATGTACTAGAAAAAGATACTCCTAATCAAGATCTATCATTATAGATATAGATGAGTCATTTTGGAGCATCCTGAAGGATTTTTGATGTTCTAGACGAAAATCAAATCACACCCAAAACCATCACCTGATCCTTCCCAACCCCCAAAATCGATCAAGACTTCAAAATAGATACTTGACATGTACTAGAAAAAGATACTCCTAATCAAGATCTATCATTATAGATATAGATGAGTCATTTTGGAGCATCCTGAAGGATTTTTGATGTTCTAGACGAAAATCAAATCACACCCAAAACCATCACCTGATCCTTCCCAACCCCCAAAATCGATCAAGACTTCAAAATAGATACTTGACATGTACTAGAAAAAGATACTCCTAATCAAGATCTATCATTATAGATATAGATGAGTCATTTTGGAGCATCCTGAAGGATTTTTGATGTTCTAGACGAAAATCAAATCACACCCAAAACCATCACCTGATCCTTCCCAACCCCCAAAATCGATCAAGACTTCAAAATAGATACTTGACATGTACTAGAAAAAGATACTCCTAATCAAGATCTATCATTATAGATATAGATGAGTCATTTTGGAGCATCCTGAAGGATTTTTGATGTTCTAGACGAAAATCAAATCACACCCAAAACCATCACCTGATCCTTCCCAACCCCCAAAATCGATCAAGACTTCAAAATAGATACTTGACATGTACTAGAAAAAGATACTCCTAATCAAGATCTATCATTATAGATATAGATGAGTCATTTTGGAGCATCCTGAAGGATTTTTGATGTTCTAGACGAAAATCAAATCACACCCAAAACCATCACCTGATCCTTCCCAACCCCCAAAATCGATCAAGACTTCAAAATAGATACTTGACATGTACTAGAAAAAGATACTCCTAATCAAGATCTATCATTATAGATATAGATGAGTCATTTTGGAGCATCCTGAAGGATTTTTGATGTTCTAGACGAAAATCAAATCACACCCAAAACCATCACCTGATCCTTCCCAACCCCCAAAATCGATCAAGACTTCAAAATAGATACTTGACATGTACTAGAAAAAGATACTCCTAATCAAGATCTATCATTATAGATATAGATGAGTCATTTTGGAGCATCCTGAAGGATTTTTGATGTTCTAGACGAAAATCAAATCACACCCAAAACCATCACCTGATCCTTCCCAACCCCCAAAATCGATCAAGACTTCAAAATAGATACTTGACATGTACTAGAAAAAGATACTCCTAATCAAGATCTATCATTATAGATATAGATGAGTCATTTTGGAGCATCCTGAAGGATTTTTGATGTTCTAGACGAAAATCAAATCACACCCAAAACCATCACCTGATCCTTCCCAACCCCCAAAATCGATCAAGACTTCAAAATAGATACTTGACATGTACCAGAAAAAGATACTCCTAATCAAGATCTATCATTATAGATATAGATGAGTCATTTTGGAGCATCCTGAAGGATTTTTGATGTTCTAGACGAAAATCAAATCACACCCAAAACCATCACCTGATCCTTCCCAACCCCCAAAATCGATCAAGACTTCAAAATAGATACTTGACATGTACTAGAAAAAGATACTCCTAATCAAGATCTATCATTATAGATATAGATGAGTCATTTTGGAGCATCCTGAAGGATTTTTGATGTTCTAGACGAAAATCAAATCACACCCAAAACCATCACCTGATCCTTCCCAACCCCCAAAATCGATCAAGACTTCAAAATAGATACTTGACATGTACTAGAAAAAGATACTCCTAATCAAGATCTATCATTATAGATATAGATGAGTCATTTTGGAGCATCCTGAAGGATTTTTGATGTTCTAGACGAAAATCAAATCACACCCAAAACCATCACCTGATCCTTCCCAACCCCTAAAATCGATCAAGACTTCAAAATAGATACTTGACATGTACTAGAAAAAGATACTCCTAGTCAAGATCTATCATTATAGATATAGATGAGTCATTTTGGAGCATCCTGAAGGATTTTTGATGTTCTAGACGAAAATCAAATCACACCCAAAACCATCACCTGATCCTTCCCAACCCCCAAAATCGATCAAGACTTCAAAATAGATACTTGACATGTACTAGAAAAAGATACTCCTAATCAAGATCTATCATTATAGATATAGATGAGTCATTTTGGAGCATCCTGAAGGATTTTTGATGTTCTAGACGAAAATCAAATCACACCCAAAACCATCACCTGATCCTTCCCAACCCCCAAAATCGATCAAGACTTCAAAATAGATACTTGACATGTACTAGAAAAAGATACTCCTAATCAAGATCTATCATTATAGATATAGATGAGTCATTTTGGAGCATCCTGAAGGATTTTTGATGTTCTAGACGAAAATCAAATCACACCCAAAACCATCACCTGATCCTTCCCAACCCCCAAAATCGATCAAGACTTCAAAATAGATACTTGACATGTACTAGAAAAAGATACTCCTAATCAAGATCTATCATTATAGATATAGATGAGTCATTTTGGAGCATCCTGAAGGATTTTTGATGTTCTAGACGAAAATCAAATCACACCCAAAACCATCACCTGATCCTTCCCAACCCCCAAAATCGATCAAGACTTCAAAATAGATACTTGACATGTACTAGAAAAAGATACTCCTAATCAAGATCTATCATTATAGATATAGATGAGTCATTTTGGAGCATCCTGAAGGATTTTTGATGTTCTAGACGAAAATCAAATCACACCCAAAACCATCACCTGATCCTTCCCAACCCCCAAAATCGATCAAGACTTCAAAATAGATACTTGACATGTACTAGAAAAAGATACTCCTAATCAAGATCTATCATTATAGATATAGATGGGTCATTTTGGAGCATCCTGAAGGATTTTTGATGTTCTAGACGAAAATCAAATCACACCCAAAACCATCACCTGATCCTTCCCAACTCCCAAAATCGATCAAGACTTCAAAATAGATACTTGACATGTACTAGAAAAAGATACTCCTAATCAAGATCTATCATTATAGATATAGATGAGTCATTTTGGAGTATCCTGAAGGATTTTTGATGTTCTAGACGAAAATCAAATCACACCCAAAACCATCACCTGATCCTTCCCAACCCCCAAAATCGATCAAGACTTCAAAATAGATACTTGACATGTACTAGAAAAAGATACTCCTAATCAAGATCTATCATTATAGATATAGATGAGTCATTTTGGAGCATCCTGAAGGATTTTTGATGTTCTAGACGAAAATCAAATCACACCCAAAACCATCACCTGATCCTTCCCAACCCCCAAAATCGATCAAGACTTCAAAATAGATACTTGACATGTACTAGAAAAAGATACTCCTAATCAAGATCTATCATTATAGATATAGATGAGTCATTTTGGAGCATCATGAAGGATTTTTGATGTTCTAGACGAAAATCAAATCACACCCAAAACCATCACCTGATCCTTCCCAACCCCCAAAATCGATCAAGACTTCAAAATAGATACTTGACATGTATTAGAAAAAGATACTCCTAATCAAGATCTATCATTATAGATATAGATGAGTCATTTTGGAGTATCCTGAAGGATTTTTGATGTTCTAGACGAAAATCAAATCACACCCAAAACCATCACCTGATCCTTCCCAACCCCCAAAATCGATCAAGACTTCAAAATAGATACTTGACATGTACTAGAAAAAGATACTCCTAATCAAGATCTATCATTATAGATATAGATGAGTCATTTTGGAGCATCCTGAAGGATTTTTGATGTTCTAGACGAAAATCAAATCACACCCAAAACCATCACCTGATCCTTCCCAACCCCCAAAATCGATCAAGACTTCAAAATAGATACTTGACATGTACTAGAAAAAGATACTCCTAATCAAGATCTATCATTATAGATATAGATGAGTCATTTTGGAGCATCCTGAAGGATTTTTGATGTTCTAGACGAAAATCAAATCACACCCAAAACCATCACCTGATCCTTCCCAATCCCCAAAATCGATCAAGACTTCAAAATAGATACTTGACATGTACTAGAAAAAGATACTCCTAATCAAGATCTATCATTATAGATATAGATGAGTCATTTTGGAGCATCCTGAAGGATTTTTGATGTTCTAGACGAAAATCAAATCACACCCAAAACCATCACCTGATCCTTCCCAACCCCCAAAATCGATCAAGACTTCAAAATAGATACTTGACATGTACTAGAAAAAGATACTCCTAATCAAGATCTATCATTTTAGATATAGATGAGTCATTTTGGAGCATCCTGAAGGATTTTTGATGTTCTAGACGAAAATCAAATCACACCCAAAACAAAACCATCACCTAATCCTTCCCAACCCCCAAAATCGATCAAGACTTCAAAATAGATACTTGACATGTACTAGAAAAAGATACTCCTAATCAAGATCTATCATTATAGATATAGATGAGTCATTTTGGAGCATCCTGAAGGATTTTTGATGTTCTAGACGAAAATCAAATCACACCCAAAACCATCACCTGATCCTTCCCAACCCCCAAAATCGATCAAGACTTCAAAATAGATACTTGACATGTACTAGAAAAAGATACTCCTAATCAAGATCTATCATTATAGATATAGATGAGTCATTTTGGAGCATCCTGAAGGATTTTTGATGTTCTAGACGAAAATCAAATCACACCCAAAACCATCACCTGATCCTTCCCAACCCCCAAAATCGATCAAGACTTCAAAATAGATACTTGACATGTACTAGAAAAAGATACTCCTAATCAAGATCTATCATTATAGATATAGATGAGTCATTTTGGAGCATCCTGAAGGATTTTTGATGTTCTAGACGAAAATCAAATCACACCCAAAACCATCACCTGATCCTTCCCAAACCCCAAAATCGATCAAGACTTCAAAATAGATACTTGACATGTACTAGAAAAAGATACTCCTAATCAAGATCTATCATTATAGATATAGATGAGTCATTTTGGAGCATCCTGAAGGATTTTTGATGTTCTAGACGAAAATCAAATCACACCCAAAACCATCACCTGATCCTTCCCAACCCCCAAAATCGATCAAGACTTCAAAATAGATACTTGACATGTACTAGAAAAAGATACTCCTAATCAAGATCTATCATTATAGATATAGATGAGTTATTTTGGAGCATCCTGAAGGATTTTTGATGTTCTAGACGAAAATCAAATCACACCCAAAACCATCACCTGATCCTTCCCAACCCCCAAAATCGATCAAGACTTCAAAATAGATACTTGACATGTACTAGAAAAAGATACTCCTAATCAAGATCTATCATTATAGATATAGATGAGTCATTTTGGAGCATCCTGAAGGATTTTTGATGTTCTAGACGAAAATCAAATCACACCCAAAACCATCACCTGATCCTTCCCAACCCCCAAAATTGATCAAGACTTCAAAATAGATACTTGACATGTACTAGAAAAAGATACTCCTAATCAAGATCTATCATTATAGATATAGATGAGTCATTTTGGAGCATCCTGAAGGATTTTTGATGTTCTAGACGAAAATCAAATCACACCCAAAACCATCACCTGATCCTTCCCAACCCCCAAAATCGATCAAGAATTCAAAATAGATACTTGACATGTACTAGAAAAAGATACTCCTAATCAAGATCTATCATTATAGATATAGATGAGTCATTTTGGAGCATCCTGAAGGATTTTTGATGTTCTAGACGAAAATCAAATCACACCCAAAACCATCACCTGATCCTTCCCAACCCCCAAAATCGATCAAGACTTCAAAATAGATACTTGACATGTACTAGAAAAAGATACTCCTAATCAAGATCTATCATTATAGATATAGATGAGTCATTTTGGAGCATCCTGAAGGATTTTTGATGTTCTAGACGAAAATCAAATCACACCCAAAACCATCACCTGATCCTTCCCAACCCCCAAAATCGATCAAGACTTCAAAATAGATACTTGACATGTACTAGAAAAAGATACTCCTAATCAAGATCTATCATTATAGATATAGATGAGTCATTTTGGAGCATCCTGAAGGATTTTTGATGTTCTAGACGAAAATCAAATCACACCCAAAACCATCACCTGATCCTTCCCAACCCCCAAAATCGATCAAGACTTCAAAATAGATACTTGACATGTACTAGAAAAAGATACTCCTAATCAAGATCTATCATTATAGATATAGATGAGTCATTTTGGAGCATCCTGAAGGATTTTTGATGTTCTAGACGAAAATCAAATCACACCCAAAACCATCACCTGATCCTTTTCAACCCCCAAAATCGATCAAGACTTCAAAATAGATACTTGACTGTACTAGAAAAAGATACTCCTAATCAAGATCTATCATTATAGATATAGATGAGTCATTTTGGAGCATCCTGAAGGATTTTTGATGTTCTAGGCGAAAATCAAATCACACCCAAAACCATCACCTGATCCTTCCCAACCCCCAAAATCGATCAAGACTTCAAAATAGATACTTGACATGTACTAGAAAAAGATACTCCTAATCAAGATCTATCATTATAGATATAGATGAGTCATTTTGGAGCATCCTGAAGGATTTTTGATGTTCTAGACGAAAATCAAATCACACCCAAAACCATCACCTGATCCTTCCCAACCCCCAAAATCGATCAAGACTTCAAAATAGATACTTGACATGTACTAGAAAAAGATACTCCTAATCAAGATCTATCATTATAGATATAGATGAGTCATTTTGGAGCATCCTGAAGGATTTTTGATGTTCTAGACGAAAATCAAATCACACCCAAAACCATCACCTGATCCTTCCCAACCCCCAAAATCGATCAAGACTTCAAAATAGATACTTGACATGTACTAGAAAAAGATACTCCTAATCAAGATCTATCATTATAGATATAGATGAGTCATTTTGGAGCATCCTGAAGGATTTTTGATGTTCTAGACGAAAATCAAATCACACCCAAAACCATCATCTGATCCTTCCCAACCCCCAAAATCGATCAAGACTTCAAAATAGATACTTGATATGTACTAGAAAAAGATACTCCTAATCAAGATCTATCATTATAGATATAGATGAGTCATTTTGGAGCATCCTGAAGGATTTTTGATGTTCTAGACGAAAATCAAATCACACCCAAAACCATCACCTGATCCTTCCCAAACCCCCAAAATCGATCAAGACTTCAAAATAGATACTTGACATGTACTAGAAAAAGATACTCCTAATCAAGATCTATCATTATAGATATAGATGAGTCATTTTGGAGCATCCTGAAGGATTTTTGATGTTCTAGACGAAAATCAAATCACACCCAAAACCATCACCTGATCCTTCCCAACCCCCAAAATCGATCAAGACTTCAAAATAGATACTTGACATGTACTAGAAAAAGATACTCCTAATCAAGATCTATCATTATAGATATAGATGAGTCATTTTGGAGCATCCTGAAGGATTTTTGATGTTCTAGACGAAAATCAAATCACACTAAAAACCATCACCTGATCCTTCCCAACCCCCAAAATCGATCAAGACTTCAAAATAGATACTTTACATGTACTAGAAAAAGATACTCCTAATCAAGATCTATCATTATAGATATAGATGAGTCATTTTGGAGCATCCTGAAGGATTTTTGATGTTCTAGACGAAAATCAAATCACACCCAAAACCATCACCTGATCCTTCCCAACCCCCAAAATCGATCAAGACTTCAAAATAGATACTTGACATGTACTAGAAAAAGATACTCCTAATCAAGATCTATCATTATAGATATAGATGAGTCATTTTGGAGCATCCTGAAGGATTTTTGATGTTCTAGACGAAAATCAAATCACACCCAAAACCATCACCTGATCCTTCCCAACCCCCAAAATCGATCAAGACTTCAAAATAGATACTTGACATGTACTAGAAAAAGATACTCCTAATCAAGATCTATCATTATAGATATAGATGAGTCATTTTGGAGCATCCTGAAGGATTTTTGATGTTCTAGACGAAAATCAAATCACACCCAAAACCATCACCTGATCCTTCCCAACCCCCAAAATCGATCAAGACTTCAAAATAGATACTTGACATGTACTAGAAAAAGATACTCCTAATCAAGATCTATCATTATAGATATAGATGAGTCATTTTGGAGCATCCTGAAGGATTTTTGATGTTCTAGACGAAAATCAAATCACACCCAAAACCATCACCTGATCTTTCCCAACCCCCAAAATCGATCAAGACTTCAAAATAGATACTTGACATGTACTAGAAAAAGATACTCCTAATCAAGATCTATCATTATAGATATAGATGAGTCATTTTGGAGCATCCTGAAGGATTTTTGATGTTCTAGACGAAAATCAAATCACACCCAAAACCATCACCTGATCCTTCCCAACCCCCAAAATCGATCAAGACTTCAAAATAGATACTTGACATGTAGTAGAAAAAGATACTCCTAATCAAGATCTATCATTATAGATATAGATGAGTCATTTTGGAGTATCCTGAAGGATTTTTGATGTTCTAGACGAAAATCAAATCACACCCAAAACCATCACCTGATCCTTCCCAACCCCCAAAATTGATCAAGACTTCAAAATAGATACTTGACATGTACTAGAAAAAGATACTCCTAATCAAGATCTATCATTATAGATATAGATGAGTCATTTTGGAGCATCCTGAAGGATTTTTGATGTTCTAGACGAAAATCAAATCACACCCAAAACCATCACCTGATCCTTCCCAACCCCCAAAATCGATCAAGACTTCAAAATAGATACTTGACATGTACTAGAAAAAGATACTCCTAATCAAGATCTATCATTATAGATATAGATGAGTCATTTTGGAGCATCCTAAAGGATTTTTGATGTTCTAGACGAAAATCAAATCACACCCAAAACCATCACCTGATCCTTCCCAACCCCCAAAATCGATCAAGACTTCAAAATAGATACTTGACATGTACTAGAAAAAGATACTCCTAATCAAGATCTATCATTATAGATATAGATGAGTCATTTTGGAGCATCCTGAAGGATTTTTGATGTTCTAGACGAAAATCAAATCACACCCAAAACCATCACCTGATCCTTCCCAACCCTACAAAATCGATCAAGACTTCAAAATAGATACTTGACATGTACTAGAAAAAGATACTCCTAATCAAGATCTATCATTATAGATATAGATGAGTCATTTTGGAGCATCCTGAAGGATTTTTGATGTTCTAGACGAAAATCAAATCACACCCAAAACCATCACCTGATCCTTCCCAACCCCCAAAATCGATCAAGACTTCAAAATAGATACTTGACATGTACTAGAAAAAGATACTCCTAATCAAGATCTATCATTATAGATATAGATGAGTCATTTTGGAGCATCCTGAAGGATTTTTGATGTTCTAGACGAAAATCAAATCACACCCAAAACCATCACCTGATCCTTCCCAACCCCCAAAATCGATCAAGACTTCAAAATAGATACTTGACATGTACTAGAAAAAGATACTCCTAATCAAGATCTATCATTATAGATATAGATGAGTCATTTTGGAGCATCCTGAAGGATTTTTGATGTTCTAGACGAAAATCAAATCACACCCAAAACCATCACCTGATCCTTCCCAACCCCCAAAATCGATCAAGACTTCAAAATAGATACTTGACATGTACTAGAAAAAGATACTCCTAATCAAGATCTATCATTATAGATATAGATGAGTCATTTTGGAGCATCCTGAAGGATTTTTGATGTTCTAGACGAAAATCAAATCACACCCAAAACCATCACCTGATC
>NW_026605216.1:0-16007 GCF_945859685.1 Eupeodes corollae
TATCTATTTTGAAGTCTTGATCGATTTTGGGGGTTGGGAAGGATCAGGTGATGGTTTTGGGTGTGATTTGATTTTCGTCTAGAACATCAAAAATCCTTCAGGATGCTCCAAAATGACTCATCTATATCTATAATGATAGATCTTGATTAGGAGTATCTTTTTCTAGTACATGTCAAGTATCTATATTGAAGTCTTGATCGATTTTGGGGGGTTGGGAAGGATCAGGTGATGGTTTTGGGTGTGATTTGATTTTCGTCTAGAACATCAAAAATCCTTCAGGATGCTCCAAAATGACTCATCTATATCTATAATGATAGATCTTGATTAGGAGTATCTTTTTCTAGTACATGTCAAGTATCTATTTTGAAGTCTTGATCGATTTTGGGGGTTGGGAAGGATCAGGTGATGGTTTTGGGTGTGATTTGATTTTCGTCTAGAACATCAAAAATCCTTCAGGATGCTCCAAAATGACTCATCTATATCTATAATGATAGATCTTGATTAGGAGTATCATTTTCTAGTACATGTCAAGTATCTATTTTGAAGTCTTGATCGATTTTGGGGGTTGGGAAGGATCAGGTGATGGTTTTGGGTGTGATTTGATTTTCGTCTAGAACATCAAAAATCCTTCAGGATGCTCCAAAATGACTCATCTATATCTATAATGATAGATTTTGATTAGGAGTATCTTTTTCTAGTACATGTCAAGTATCTATTTTGAAGTCTTGATCGATTTTGGGGGTTGGGAAGGATCAGGTGATGGTTTTGGGTGTGATTTGATTTTCGTCTAGAACATCAAAAATCCTTCAGGATGCTCCAAAATGACTCATCTATATCTATAATGATAGATCTTGATTAGGAGTATCTTTTTCTAGTACATGTCAAGTATCTATTTTGAAGTCTTGATCGATTTTGGGGGTTGGGAAGGATCAGGTGATGGTTTTGGGTGTGATTTGATTTCGTCTAGAACATCAAAAATCCTTCAGAGATGCTCCAAAATGACTCATCTATATTTATAATGATAGATCTTGATTAGGAGTATCTTCTTCTTGTACATGTCAAGTATCTATTTGAAGTCTTGATCGATTTTGGTGGTTGGAAGGATCAGGTGATGGTTTTGGGTGTGATTTGATTTTCGTCTAGAACATCAAAAATCCTTCAGGATGCTCCAAAATGACTCATCTATATTTATAATGATAGATCTTGATTAGGAGTATCTTTTTCTGGTACATGTCAAGTATCTATTTTGAAGTCTTGATCGATTTTGGGGGTTGGGAAGGATCAGGTGATGGTTTTGGGTGTGATTTGATTTTCGTCTAGAACATCAAAAATCCTTCAGGATGCTCCAAAATGACTCATCTATATCTATAATGATAGATCTTGATTAGGAGTATCTTTTTCTAGTACATGTCAAGTATCTATTTTGAAGTCTTGATCGATTTTGGGGGTTGGGAAGGATCAGGTGATGGTTTTGGGTGTGATTTGATTTTCGTCTAGAACATCAAAAATCCTTCAGGATGCTCCAAAATGACTCATCTATATCTATAATGATAGATCTTGATTAGGGAGTATCTTTTTCTAGTACATGTCAAGTATCTATTTTGAAGTCTTGATCGATTTTGGGGGTTGGGAAGGATCAGGTGATGGTTTTGGGTGTGATTTGATTTTCGTCTAGAACATCAAAAATCCTTCAGGATGCTCCAAAATGACTCATCTATATCTATAATGATAGATCTTGATTAGGAGTATCTTTTTTCTAGCCACATGTCAAGTATCTATTTTGAAGTCTTGATCGATTTTGGGGGTTGGGAAGGATCAGGTGATGGTTTTGGGTGTGATTTGATTTTCGTCTAGAACATCAAAAATCCTTCAGGATGCTCCAAAATGACTCATCTATATCTATAATGATAGATCTTGATTAGGAGTATCTTTTTCTAGTACATGTCAAGTATCTATTTTGAAGTCTTGATCGATTTTGGGGGTTGGGAAGGATCAGGTGATGGTTTTGGGTGTGATTTGATTTTCGTCTAGAACATCAAAAATCCTTCAGGATGCTCCAAAATGACTCATCTATATCTATAATGATAGATCTTGATTAGAGTATCTTTTTCTAGTACATGTCAAGTATCTATTTTGAAGTCTTGATCGATTTTGGGGGTTGGGAAGGATCAGGTGATGGTTTTGGGTGTGATTTGATTTTCGTCTAGAACATCAAAAATCCTTCAGGATGCTCAAAATTACTCATCTATATCTATAATGATAGATCTTGATTAGGAGTGTCTTTTTTCTAGTACATGTCAAGTATCTATTTTGAAGTCTTGATCGATTTTGGGGGTTGGGAAGGATCAGGTGATGGTTTTGGGTGTGATTTGATTTTCGTCTAGAACATCAAAAATCCTTCAGGATGCTCCAAAATGACTCATCTATATCTATAATGATAGATCTTGATTAGGAGTATCTTTTTATAGTACATGTCAAGTATCTATTTTGAAGTCTTGATCGATTTTGGGGGTTGGGAAGGATCAGGTGATGGTTTTGGGTGTGATTTGATTTTCGTCTAGAACATCAAAAATCCTTCAGGGTGCTCCAAAATGACTCATCTATATCTATAATGATAGATCTTGATTAGGAGTATCTTTTTCTAGTACATGTCAAGTATCTATTTTGAAGTCTTGATCGATTTTTGGCGGTTGGGAAGGATCAGGTGATGGTTTTGGGTGTGATTTGATTTTCGTCTAGAACATCAAAAATCCTTCAGGATGCTCCAAAATGACTCATCTATATCTATAATGATAGATCTTGCTTAGGAGTATCTTTTTCTAGTACATGTCAAGTATCTATTTTGAAGTCTTGATCGATTTTGGGGGTTGGGAAGGATCAGGTGATGGTTTTGGGTGTGATTTGATTTTCGTCTAGAACATCAAAAATCCTTCAGGATGCTCCAAAATGACTCGTCTATATCTATAATGATAGATCTTGATTAGGAGTATCTTTTTCTAGTAACATGTCAAGTATCTATTTTGAAGTCTTGATCGATTTTGGGGGTTGGGAAGGATCAGGTGATGGTTTTGGGTGTGATTTGATTTTCGTCTAGAACATCAAAAATCCTTCAGGATGCTCCAAAATGACTCATCTATATCTATAATGATAGATCTTGTTTAGGAGTATCTTTTTCTAGTACATGTCAAGTATCTATTTTGAAGTCTTGATCGATTTTGGGGGTTAGGAAAGATCAGGTGATGGTTTTGGGTGTGATTTGATTTTCGTCTAGAACATCAAAAATCCTTCAGGATGCTCCAAAATGACTCATCTATATCTATAATGATAGATCTTGATTAGGAGTATCTTTTTCTAGTACATGTCAAGTATCTATTTTGAAGTCTTGATCGATTTTGGGGGTTGGGAAGGATCAGGTGATGGTTTTGGGTGTGATTTGATTTTCGTCTAGAACATCAAAAATCCTTCAGGATGCTCCAAAATGACTCATCTATATCTATAATGATAGATCTTGATTAGGAGTATCTTTTTCTAGTACATGTCAAGTATCTATTTTGAAGTCTTGATCGATTTTGGGGGTTGGGAAGGATCAGGTGATGGTTTTGGGTGTGATTTGATTTTCGTCTAGAACATCAAAAATCCTTCAGGATGCTCCAAAATGACTTATCTATATCTATAATGATAGATCTTGATTAGGAGTATCTTTTTCTAGTACATGTCAAGTATCTATTTTGAAGTCTTGATCGATTTTGGGGGTTGGGAAGGATCAGGTGATGGTTTTGGGTGTGATTTGATTTTCGTCTAGAACATCAAAAATCCTTCAGGATGCTCCAAAATGACTCATCTATATCTATAATGATAGATCTTGATTAGGAGTATCTTTTTCTAGCACATGTCAAGTATCTATTTTGAAGTCTTGATCGATTTTGGGGGTTGGGAAGGATCAGGTGATGGTTTTGGGTGTGATTTGATTTTCGTCTAGAACATCAAAAATCCTTCAGGATGCTCCAAAATGACTCATCTATATCTATAATGATAGATCTTGATTAGGAGTATCTTTTTCTAGTACATGTCAAGTATCTATTTTGAAGTCTTGATCGATTTTGGGGTTGGGAGGATCAGGTGATGGTTTTGGGTGTGATTTTGATTTTCGTCTAGAACATCAAAAATCCTTCAGGATGCTCCAAAATGACTCATCTATATCTATAATGATAGATCTTGATTAGGAGTATCTTTTTCTAGTACATGTCAAGTATCTATTTTGAAGTCTTGATCGATTTTGGGGGTTGGGAAGGATCAGGTGATGGTTTTGGGTGTGATTTGATTTTCGTCTAGAACATCAAAAATCCTTCAGGATGCTCCAAAATGACTCATCTATATCTATAATGATAGATCTTGATTAGGAGTATCTTTTTCTAGTACATTTCAAGTATCTATTTTGAAGTCTTGATCGATTTTGGGGGTTGGGAAGGATCAGGTGATGGTTTTGGGTGTGATTTGATTTTCGTCTAGAACATCAAAAATCCTTCAGGATGCTCCAAAATGACTCATCTATATCTATAATGATAGATCTTGATTAGGAGTATCTTTTTCTAGTACATGTCAAGTATCTATTTTGAAGTCTTGATCGATTTTGGGGGTTGGGAAGGATCAGGTGATGGTTTTGGGTGTGATTTGATTTTCGTCTAGAAACATCAAAAAATCCTTCAGGATGCTCCAAAATGACTCATCTATATCTATAATGATAGATCTTGATTAGGAGTAGCTTTTTCTAGTGCATGTCAAGTATCTATTTTGAAGTCTTGATCGATTTTGGGGGTTGGGAAGGATCAGGTGATGGTTTTGGGTGTGATTTGATTTTCGTCTAGAACATCAAAAATCCTTCAGGATGCTCCAAAATGACTCATCTATATCTATAATGATAGATCTTGATTAGGAGTATCTTTTTCTAGTACATGTCAAGTATCTATTTTGAAGTCTTGATCGATTTTGGGGGTTGGGAAGGATCAGGTGATGGTTTTGGGTGTGATTTGATTTTCGTCTAGAACATCAAAAATCCTTCAGGATGCTCCAAAATGACTCATCTATATCTATAATGATAGATCTTGATTAGGAGTATCTTTTTCTAGTACATGTCAAGTATCTATTTTGAAGTCTTGATCGATTTTGGGGGTTGGGAAGGATCAGGTGATGGTTTTGGGTGTGATTTGATTTTCGTCTAGAACATCAAAAATCCTTCAGGATGCTCCAAAATGACTCATCTATATCTATAATGATAGATCTTGATTAGGAGTATCTTTTTCTAGTACATGTCAAGTATCTATTTTGAAGTCTTGATCGATTTTGGGGGTTGGGAAGGATCAGGTGATGGTTTTGGGTGTGATTTGATTTTCGTCTAGAACATCAAAAATCCTTCAGGATGCTCCAAAATGACTCATCTATATCTATAATGATAGATCTTGATTAGGAGTATCTTTTTCTAGTACATGTCAAGTATCTATTTTGAAGTCTTGATCGATTTTGGGGGTTGGGAAGGATCAGGTGATGGTTTTGGGTGTGATTTGATTTTCGTCTAGAACATCAAAAATCCTTCAGGATGCTCCAAAATGACTCATCTATATCTTTAATGATAGATCTTGATTAGGAGTATCTTTTTCTAGTACATGTCAAGTATCTATTTTGAAGTCTTGATCGATTTTGGGGGTTGGGAAGGATCAGGTGATGTTTTTGGGTGTGATTTGATTTTCGTCTAGAACATCAAAAATCCTTCAGGATGCTCCAAAATGACTCATCTATATCTATAATGATAGATCTTGATTAGGAGTATCTTTTTCTAGTACATGTCAAGTATCTATTTTGAAGTCTTGATCGATTTTGGGGGTTGGGAAGGATCAGTTGATGTTTTGGGTGTGATTTGATTTTCGTCTAGAACATCAAAAATCCTTCAGGATGCTCCAAAATGACTCATCTATATCTATAATGATAGATCTTGATTAGGAGTATCTTTTTCTAGTACATGTCAAGTATCTATTTTGAAGTCTTGATCGATTTTGGGGGTTGGGAAGGATCAGGTGATGGTTTTGGGTGTGATTTGATTTTCGTCTAGAACATCAAAAATCCTTCAGGATGCTCCAAAATGACTCATCTATATCTATAATGATAGATCTTGATTAGGAGTATCTTTTTCTAGTAAATGTCATGTATCTATTTTGAAGTCTTGATCGATTTTGGGGGTTGGGAAGGATCAGGTGATGGTTTTGGGTGTGATTTGATTTTCGTCTAGAACATCAAAAATCCTTCAGGATGCTCCAAAATGACTCATCTACATCTATAATGATAGATCTTGATTAGGAGTATCTTTTTCTAGTACATGTCAAGAATCTATTTTGAAGTCTTGATCGATTTTGGGGGTTGGGAAGGATCAGGTGATGGTTTTGGGTGTGATTTGATTTTCGTCTAGAACATCAAAAATCCTTCAGGATGCTCCAAAATGACTCATCTATATCTATAATGATAGATCTTGATTAGGAGTATCTTTTTCTAGTACATGTCAAGTATCTATTTTGAAGTCTTGATCGATTTTGGGGGTTGGGAAGGATCAGGTGATGGTTTTGGGTGTGATTTGATTTTCGTCTAGAACATCAAAAATCCTTCAGGATGCTCCAAAATGACTCATCTATATCTATAATGATAGATCTTGATTAGGAGTATCTTTTTCTAGTACATGTCAAGTATCTATTTTGAAGTCTTGATCGATTTTGGGGGTTGGGAAGGATCAGGTGATGGTTTTGGGTGTGATTTGATTTTCGTCTAGAACATCAAAAATCCTTCAGGATGCTCCAAAATGACTCATTCTATATCTATAATGATAGATCTTGATTAGGAGTATCTTTTTCTAGTACATGTCAAGTATCTATTTTGAAGTCTTGATCGATTTTGGGGGTTGGGAAGGATCAGGTGATGGTTTTGGGTGTGATTTGATTTTCGTCTAGAACATCAAAAATCCTTCAGGATGCTCCAAAATGACATCATCTATATCTATAATGATAGATCTTGATTAGGAGTATCTTTTTCTAGTACATGTCAAGTATCTATTTTGAAGTCTTGATCGATTTTGGGGGTTGGGAAGGATCAGGTGATGGTTTTGGGTGTGATTTGATTTTCGTCTAGAACATCAAAAATCCTTCAGGATGCTCCAAAATGACTCATCTATATCTATAATGATAGATCTTGATTAGGAGTATCTTTTTCTAGTACATGTCAAGTATCTATTTTGAAGTCTTGATCGATTTTGGGGGTTGGGAAGGATCAGGTGATGGTTTTGGGTGTGATTTGATTTTCGTCTAGAACATCAAAAATCCTTCAGGATGCTCCAAAATGACTCATCTATATCTATAATGATAGATCTTGATTAGGAGTATCTTTTTCTAGTACATGTCAAGTATCTATTTTGAAGTCTTGATCGATTTTGGGGGTTGGGAAGGATCAGGTGATGGTTTTGGGTGTGATTTGATTTTCGTCTAGAACATCAAAAATCCTTCAGGATGCTCCAAAATGACTCATCTATATCTATAATGATAGATCTTGATTAGGAGTATCTTTTTCTAGTACATGTCAAGTATCTATTTTGAAGTCTTGATCGATTTTGGGGGTTGGGAAGGATCAGGTGATGGTTTTGGGTGTGATTTGATTTTCGTCTAGCATCAAAAATCCTTCAGGATGCTCCAAAATGACTCATCTATATCTATAATGATAGATCTTGATTAGGAGTATCTTTTTCTAGTACATGTCAAGTATCTATTTTGAAGTCTTGATCGATTTTGGGGGTTGGGAAGGATCAGGTGATGGTTTTGGGTGTGATTTGATATTCGTCTAGAACATCAAAAATCCTTCAGGATGCTCCAAAATGACTCATCTATATCTATAATGATAGATCTTGATTAGGAGTATCTTTTTCTAGTACATGTCAAGTATCTATTTTGAAGTCTTGATCGATTTTGGGGGTTGGGAAGGATCAGGTGATGGTTTTGGGTGTGATTTGATTTTCGTCTAGAACATCAAAAATCCTTCAGGATGCTCCAAAATGACTCATCTATATCTATAATGATAGATCTTGATTAGGAGTATCTTTTTCTAGTACATGTCAAGTATCTATTTTGAAGTCTTGATCGATTTTGGTGGTTGGGAAGGATCAGGTTATGGTTTTGGGTGTGATTTGATTTTCGTCTAGAACATCAAAAATCCTTCAGGATGCTCCAAAATGACTCATCTATATCTATAATGATAGATCTTGATTAGGAGTATCTTTTTCTAGTACATGTCAAGTATCTATTTTGAAGTCTTGATCGATTTTGGGGGTTGGGAAGGATCAGGTGATGGTTTTGGGTGTGATTTGATTTTCGTCTAGAACATCAAAAATCCTTCAGGATGCTCCAAAATGACTCATCTATATCTATAATGATAGATCTTGATTAGGAGTATCTTTTTCTAGTACATGTCAAGTATCTATTTTGAAGTCTTGATCGATTTTGGGGGTTGGGAAGGATCAGGTGATGGTTTTGGGTGTGATTTGATTTTCGTCTAGAACATCAAAAATCCTTCAGGATGCTCAAAAATGACTCATCTATATCTATAATGATAGATTTTGATTAGGAGTATCTTTTTCTAGTACATGTCAAGTATCTATTTTGAAGTCTTGATCGATTTTGGGGGTTGGGAAGGATCAGGTGATGGTTTTGGGTGTGATTTGATTTTCGTCTAGAACATCAAAAATCCTTCAGGATGCTCCAAAATGACTCATCTATATCTATAATGATAGATCTTGATTAGGAGTATCTTTTTCTAGTACATGTCAAGTATCTATTTTGAAGTCTTGATCGATTTTGGGGGTTGGGAAGGATCAGGTGATGGTTTTGGGTGTGATTTGATTTTCGTCTAGAACATCAAAAATCCTTCAGGATGCTCCAAAATGACTCATCTATATCTATAATGATAGATCTTGATTAGGAGTATCTTTTTCTAGTACATGTCAAGTATCTATTTTGAAGTCTTGATCGATTTTGGGGGTTGGGAAGGATCAGGTGATGGTTTTGGGTGTGATTTGATTTTCGTCTAGAACATCAAAAATCCTTCAGGATGCTCCAAAATGACTCATCTATATCTATAATGATACATCTTGATTAGGAGTATCTTTTTCTAGTACATGTCAAGTATCTATTTTGAAGTCTTGATCGATTTTGGGGGTTGGGAAGGATCAGGTGATGGTTTTGGGTGTGATTTGATTTTCGTCTAGAACATCAAAAATCCTTCAGGATGCTCCAAAATGACTCATCTATATCTATAATGATAGATCTTGATTAGGAGTATCTTTTTCTAGTACATGTCAAGTATCTATTTTGAAGTCTTGATCGATTTTGGGGGTTGGGAAGGATCAGGTGATGGTTTTGGGTGTGATTTGATTTTCGTCTAGAACATCAAAAATCCTTCAGGATGCTCCAAAATGACTCATCTATATCTATAATGATAGATCTTGATTAGGAGTATCTTTTTCTAGTACATGTCAAGTATCTATTTTGAAGTCTTGATCGATTTTGGGGGTTGGGAAGGATCAGGTGATGGTTTTGGGTGTGATTTGATTTTCGTCTAGAACATCAAAAATCCTTCAGGATGCTCCAAAATGACTCATCTATATCTATAATGATAGATCTTGATTAGGAGTATCTTTTTCTAGTACATGTCAAGTATCTATTTTGAAGTCTTGATCGATTTTGGGGGTTGGGAAGGATCAGGTGATGGTTTTGGGTGTGATTTGATTTTCGTCTAGAACATCAAAAATCCTTCAGGATGCTCCAAAATGACTCATCTATATCTATAATGATAGATCTTGATTAGGAGTATCTTTTTCTAGTACATGTCAAGTATCTATTTTGAAGTCTTGATCGATTTTGGGGGTTGGGAAGGATCAGGTGATGGTTTTGGGTGTGATTTGATTTTCGTCTAGAACATCAAAAATCCTTCAGGATGCTCTAAAATGACTCATCTATATCTATAATGATAGATCTTGATTAGGAGTATCTTTTTCTAGTACATGTCAAGTATCTATTTTGAAGTCTTGATCGATTTTGGGGGTTGGGAAGGATCAGGTGATGGTTTTGGGTATGATTTGATTTTCGTCTAGAACATCAAAAATCCTTCAGGATGCTCCAAAATGACTCATCTATATCTATAATGATAGATCTTGATTAGGAGTATCTTTTTCTAGTACATGTCAAGTATCTATTTTGAAGTCTTGATCGATTTTGGGGGTTGGGAAGGATCAGGTGATGGTTTTGGGTGTGATTTGATTTTCGTCTAGAACATCAAAAATCCTTCAGGATGCTCCAAAATGACTCATCTATATCTATAATGATAGATCTTGATTAGGAGTATCTTTTTCTAGTACATGTCAAGTATCTATTTTGAAGTCTTGATCGATTTTGGGGGTTGGGAAGGATCAGGTGATGGTTTTGGGTGTGATTTGATTTTCGTCTAGAACATCAAAAATCCTTCAGGATGCTCCAAAACGACTCATCTATATCTATTATGATAGATCTTGATTAGGAGTATCTTTTTCTAGTACATGTCAAGTATCTATTTTGAAGTCTTGATCGATTTTGGGGGTTGGGAAGGATCAGGTGATGGTTTTGGGTGTGATTTGATTTTCGTCTAGAACATCAAAAATCCTTCAGGATGCTCCAAAATGACTCATCTATATCTATAATGATAGATCTTAATTAGGAGTATCTTTTTCTAGTACATGTCAAGTATCTATTTTGAAGTCTTGATCGATTTTGGGGGTTGGGAAGGATCAGGTGATGGTTTTGGGTGTGATTTGATTTTCGTCTAGAACATCAAAAATCCTTCAGGATGCTCCAAAATGACTCATCTATATCTATAATGATAGATCTTGATTAGGAGTATCTTTTTCTAGTACATGTCAAGTATCTATTTTGAAGTCTTGATCGATTTTGGGGGTTGGGAAGGATCAGGTGATGGTTTTGGGTGTGATTTGATTTTCGTCTAGAACATCGAAAATCCTTCAGGATGCTCCAAAATGACTCATCTATATCTATAATGATAGATCTTGATTAGGAGTATCTTTTTCTAGTACATGTCAAGTATCTATTTTGAAGTCTTGATCGATTTTGGGGGTTGGGAAGGATCAGGTGATGGTTTTGGGTGTGATTTGATTTTCGTCTAGAACATCAAAAATCCTTCAGGATGCTCCAAAATGACTCATCTATATCTATAATGATAGATCTTGATTAGGAGTATCTTTTTCTAGTACATGTCAAGTATCTATTTTGAAGTCTTGATCGATTTTGGGGGTTGGGAAGGATCAGGTGATGGTTTTGGGTGTGATTTGATTTTCGTCTAGAACATCAAAAATCCTTCAGGATGCTCCAAAATGACTCATCTATATCTATAATGATAGATCTTGATTAGGAGTATCTTTTTCTAGTACATGTCAAGTATCTATTTTGAAGTCTTGATCGATTTTGGGGGTTGGGAAGGATCAGGTGATGGTTTTGGGTGTGATTTGATTTTCGTCTAGAACATCAAAAATCCTTCAGGATGCTCCAAAATGACTCATCTATATCTATAATGATAGATCTTGATTAGGAGTATCTTTTTCTAGTACATGTCAAGTATCTATTTTGAAGTCTTGATCGATTTTGGGGGTTGGGAAGGATCAGGTGATGGTTTTGGGTGTGATTTGATTTTCGTCTAGAACATCAAAAATCCTTCAGGATGCTCAAAAATGACTCATCTATATCTATAATGATAGATCTTGATTAGGAGTATCTTTTTCTAGTACATGTCAAGTATCTATTTTGAAGTCTTGATCGATTTTGGGGGTTGGGAAGGATCAGGTGATGGTTTTGGGTGTGATTTGATTTTCGTCTAGAACATCAAAAATCCTTCAGGATGCTCCAAAATGACTCATCTATATCTATAATGATAGATCTTGATTAGGAGTATCTTTTTCTAGTACATGTCAAGTATCTATTTTGAAGTCTTGATCGATTTTGGGGGTTGGGAAGGATCAGGTGATGGTTTTGGGTGTGATTTGATTTTCGTCTAGAACATCAAAAATCCTTCAGGATGCTCCAAAATGACTCATCTATATCTATAATGATAGATCTTGATTAGGAGTATCTTTTTCTAGTACATGTCAAGTATCTATTTTGAAGTCTTGATCGATTTTGGGGGTTGGGAAGGATCAGGTGATGGTTTTGGGTGTGATTTGATTTTCGTCTAGAACATCAAAAATCCTTCAGGATGCTCCAAAATGACTCATCTATATCTATAATGATACATCTTGATTAGGAGTATCTTTTTCTAGTACATGTCAAGTATCTATTTTGAAGTCTTGATCGATTTTGGGGGTTGGGAAGGATCAGGTGATGGTTTTGGGTGTGATTTGATTTTCGTCTAGAACATCAAAAATCCTTCAGGATGCTCCAAAATGACTCATCTATATCTATAATGATAGATCTTGATTAGGAGTATCTTTTTCTAGTACATGTCAAGTATCTATTTTGAAGTCTTGATCGATTTTGGGGGTTGGGAAGGATCAGGTGATGGTTTTGGGTGTGATTTGATTTTCGTCTAGAACATCAAAAATCCTTCAGGATGCTCCAAAATGACTCATCTATATCTATAATGATAGATCTTGATTAGGAGTATCTTTTTCTAGTACATGTCAAGTATCTATTTTGAAGTCTTGATCGATTTTGGGGGTTGGGAAGGATCAGGTGATGGTTTTGGGTGTGATTTGATTTTCGTCTAGAACATCAAAAATCCTTCAGGATGCTCCAAAATGACTCATCTATATCTATAATGATAGATCTTGATTAGGAGTATCTTTTTCTAGTACATGTCAAGTATCTATTTTGAAGTCTTGATCGATTTTGGGGGTTGGGAAGGATCAGGTGATGGTTTTGGGTGTGATTTGATTTTCGTCTAGAACATCAAAAATCCTTCAGGATGCTCTAAAATGACTCATCTATATCTATAATGATAGATCTTGATTAGGAGTATCTTTTTCTAGTACATGTCAAGTATCTATTTTGAAGTCTTGATCGATTTTGGGGGTTGGGAAGGATCAGGTGATGGTTTTGGGTATGATTTGATTTTCGTCTAGAACATCAAAAATCCTTCAGGATGCTCCAAAATGACTCATCTATATCTATAATGATAGATCTTGATTAGGAGTATCTTTTTCTAGTACATGTCAAGTATCTATTTTGAAGTCTTGATCGATTTTGGGGGTTGGGAAGGATCAGGTGATGGTTTTGGGTGTGATTTGATTTTCGTCTAGAACATCAAAAATCCTTCAGGATGCTCCAAAATGACTCATCTATATCTATAATGATAGATCTTGATTAGGAGTATCTTTTTCTTGTACATGTCAAGTATCTATTTTGAAGTCTTGATCGATTTTGGGGGTTGGGAAGGATCAGGTGATGGTTTTGGGTGTGATTTGATTTTCGTCTAGAACATCAAAAATCCTTCAGGATGCTCCAAAACGACTCATCTATATCTATTATGATAGATCTTGATTAGGAGTATCTTTTTCTAGTACATGTCAAGTATCTATTTTGAAGTCTTGATCGATTTTGGGGGTTGGGAAGGATCAGGTGATGGTTTTGGGTGTGATTTGATTTTCGTCTAGAACATCAAAAATCCTTCAGGATGCTCCAAAATGACTCATCTATATCTATAATGATAGATCTTAATTAGGAGTATCTTTTTCTAGTACATGTCAAGTATCTATTTTGAAGTCTTGATCGATTTTGGGGGTTGGGAAGGATCAGGTGATGGTTTTGGGTGTGATTTGATTTTCGTCTAGAACATCAAAAATCCTTCAGGATGCTCCAAAATGACTCATCTATATCTATAATGATAGATCTTGATTAGGAGTATCTTTTTCTAGTACATGTCAAGTATCTATTTTGAAGTCTTGATCGATTTTGGGGGTTGGGAAGGATCAGGTGATGGTTTTGGGTGTGATTTGATTTTCGTCTAGAACATCGAAAATCCTTCAGGATGCTCCAAAATGACTCATCTATATCTATAATGATAGATCTTGATTAGGAGTATCTTTTTCTAGTACATGTCAAGTATCTATTTTGAAGTCTTGATCGATTTTGGGGGTTGGGAAGGATCAGGTGATGGTTTTGGGTGTGATTTGATTTTCGTCTAGAACATCAAAAATCCTTCAGGATGCTCCAAAATGACTCATCTATATCTATAATGATAGATCTTGATTAGGAGTATCTTTTTCTAGTACATGTCAAGTATCTATTTTGAAGTCTTGATCGATTTTGGGGGTTGGGAAGGATCAGGTGATGGTTTTGGGTGTGATTTGATTTTCGTCTAGAACATCAAAAATCCTTCAGGATGCTCCAAAATGACTCATCTATATCTATAATGATAGATCTTGATTAGGAGTATCTTTTTCTAGTACATGTCAAGTATCTATTTTGAAGTCTGATGATCGATTTTGGGGGTTGGGAAGGATCAGGTGAATGGTTTTGGGTGTGATTTGATTTTCGTCTAGAACATCAAAAATCCTTCAGGATGCTCCAAAATGACTCATCTATATCTATAATGATAGATCTTGATTAGGAGTATCTTTTTCTAGTACATGTCAAGTATCTATTTTGAAGTCTTGATCGATTTTGGGGGTTGGGAAGGATCAGGTGATGGTTTTGGGTGTGATTTGATTTTCGTCTAGAACATCAAAAATCCTTCAGGATGCTCCAAAATGACTCATCTGTATCTATAATGATAGATCTTGATTAGGAGTATCTTTTTCTAGTACATGTCAAGTATCTATTTTGAAGTCTTGATCGATTTTGGGGGTTGGGAAGGATCAGGTGATGGTTTTGGGTGTGATTTGATTTTCGTCTAGAACATCAAAAATCCTTCAGGATGCTCCAAAATGACTCATCTATATCTATAATGATAGATCTTGATTAGGAGTATCTTTTTCTAGTACATGTCAAGTATCTATTTTGAAGTCTTGATCGATTTTGGGGGTTGGGAAGGATCAGGTGATGGTTTTGGGTGTAATTTGATTTTCGTTTAGAACATCAAAAATCCTTCAGGATGCTCCAAAATGACTCATCTATATCTATAATGATAGATCTTGATTAGGAGTATCTTTTTCTAGTACATGTCAAGTATCTATTTTGAAGTCTTGATCGATTTTGGGGTTGGGAAGGATCAGGTGATGGTTTTGGGTGTGATTTGATTTTCGTCTAGAACATCAAAAATCCTTCAGGATGCTCCAAAATGACTCATCTATATCTATAATGATAGATCTTGATTAGGAGTATCTTTTTCTAGTACATGTCAAGCATCTATTTTGAAGTCTTGATCGATTTTGGGGGTTGGGAAGGATCAGGTGATGGTTTTGGGTGTGATTTGATTTTCGTCTAGAACATCAAAAATCCTTCAGGATGCTCCAAAATGACTCATCTATATCTATAATGATAGATCTTGATTAGGAGTATCTTTTTCTAGTACATGTCAAGTATCTATTTTGAAGTCTTGATCGATTTTGGGGGTTGGGAAGGTGATGGTTTTGGGTGTGATTTGATTTTCGTCTAGAACATCAAAAATCCTTCAGGATGCTCCAAAATGACTCATCTATATCTATAATGATAGATCTTGATTAGGAGTATCTTTTTCTAGTACATGTCAAGTATCTATTTTGAAGTCTTGATCGATTTTGGGGGTTGGGAAGGATCAGGTGATGGTTTTGGGTGTGATTTGATTTTCGTCTAGAACATCAAAAATCCTTCAGGATGCTCCAAAATGACTCATCTATATCTTTAATGATAGATCTTGATTAGGAGTATCTTTTTTTAGTACATGTCAAGTATCTATTTTGAAGTCTTGATCGATTTTGGGGGTTGGGAAGGATCAGGTGATGGTTTTGGGTGTGATTTGATTTTCGT
>NW_026605217.1:0-16409 GCF_945859685.1 Eupeodes corollae
GTGTCCTTATTGTTACATAGTTCATGCTTTTCTTTCACTTTATGTTTATTGTATTCCTTCTCAACTCCTCCAACAGGAGTGAGAGAATGTTTCTTCCATTTTTGAGCTTTGGGTCGTGTGTTTTGTTTTTGTCGTTGTTGTTGTTGTTATTGTTGTTGTTGGATATGAAAAAGGTCCTTTTTGTTTTATTGTATTCGAGAACTTAAGAAACTAAACGCCATTAGATGGTGTGACTGTGGATATAAAAGAAACTCGAAGCCAAAGTTGCGATTGCTACCAAGTTTATTGTAACATTGTGTAAAGGTGATGCGTGGATTTGAATGGTGTGAGGTTTGGTTGAGGGGAGCAGTTGCGAGCGTGAGGTTTACAATTTGATTTCTTAATGAAGGTTTTCTCATACATACTTGGTACATTCACACACAGGAGCTCTTGCTTTTCTATATACATACATGTATGTACCTATATTGATACACATCATATGAGGTCCTTTTCTTTTCATTCAAAACATCTCATGCATGGATATCGGAAATTCAGGAGTTCATATAAGACTTATATAGAAATGGAATAAGAGAATAGTCAGAGGCATATGGTTCTAGATCGTGTGCGATGTCAGTTAAGTGTAAGGAGGTGTGTAAAGAGCTTTTGCGACGAACGTTTTCTTCATAGTATCGTTTGTATTTTCGGCTTACGAAATTGAAATTGAGAAAATGACTACCTTCTGTCAAATATAGACTTTCATTACTGAGATTGAACTTAGATTTTAAAATTTAAAACAAGTTCGATAAAAATTGACTGAACTTTGCAATATGTACATACCTTTGTAAGGCTTTTCTTCAACTCTATATATTTTATACATATATGAACGTAGCAACATTGAATACGTGAGAAGTTCAAAAAGGGATATGTATATAAAAGGAAATAAGTTTCTGGAGTTCAATATATCTATACTTTCTACAAAATGAGTTGAAAGCCAAGTGTAATTTATGTAAGGAATACGAAAAAAAGCTGAAAATCTTACTTTACGTAAGAAGGTAGACATAATATGGTTTATTGGTCGATTTGTAGAAATCAAGGACGATTGAATTTTATGTTTGTAAAGTATTGGATGATTTAATTTCACACTTAGTATAATCAAGGAACTAAGTTTCTAAAGTCTTTTAAAATTTTGCTGCGAGTTTAGTCTTGTTATGTACTTAAAAATCATAAACTCAAAAGCAGAAGAATAAGGTACAAGAAGTTAGTCTGGTATTTTTAATCTATGAACTGTTTTAGGGAAAGTAAAGTAATGTTTTTAATTCAAAAAAGAAAGTGTTAGTGTTATTAAGAAGGTATAAAGACTTGTACTAGAAGTATCACATGATACTTTTATTATTTAATTGAACAAAACAAATCGAAAACTTCTGCCTGGTTTCTTTGAAAACTTTTTGTAAATTGCCAAATTTTCAATTTACGAACTTCATAAGGTGCTAAAAGCTTTTATGTTTTTTTAAAAAATTTTATTGCGTTTTTATATAGATTTTAATATGTTTTGAGTTATTCGAAAAAGTTTTTTAATAAGGGCGGGTAGGGAACCGTCATGCCTCTTTCACCTGAAAAGGAGGAGATAGGTATACCGATAGCTACATGTAAGCTTATAACTTATGCTATAAAAGAAGCAGCTTTTGCGATAGCAAACTCTAGGTGGCACAATTAACCAACATGCGCAGCCACAAAAACTCATATGGTTTTCACTGGACCTAAAACACTCTAAAGCCTCAAAGCAGACACGCAATACGACTTGGTGTAGCCTTAAAGGATTTCTGCAGGAGCTGTATGGACGAAGAAACTAAAAGAAACAGCTTTTGCGATAGAAAACTCTAGGTGGCACAATTTACCAACATGCGCAGCCACAAAACTCATATGGCCTTCACTGGACCTAAAGCGCTCTGAAGCCTTGTTATCTCAAAGCAGATTTCATATTAGCTCCCTAATAGGTGTGCTTGCGGGACACTGTCTTATAGGCAGACACGCAATATGACTTGGTGTAGCCTTTAAGGACTTCTGCAGGAGCTTTATGGACGAAGAAGAAGAGGAAACAATCTCTCACATTCTCTGTACTTGGCCTGTTCTTTCACTAAAACACAAACTTCATCTGGGAGACTACTCTTTTAATAATCCCAGTAAACTATCTAAAAAGGAAATCAAATATCTTCTTCGCTTTATAAAAAGCTCAAATTGGTTCAACTAGTAAGAAGTAAATCTCTAAATTCATGTGGTATCACAATGGGCCTTTTCTTTTGGCTTAAGTGTCTGGATTCTAAATCCGCAGCCACTTCGACCTAATCTAACCTAACTTAAGGGTGGAAGGGTCGGTAGATCTTGTGGTCCAATTTCCACTGACTTCCTCATAGATCTCTCTGAATATTGGGCGGTTGCCTGTCTTATGTTCACCTTTAGGACATCAGTCGATTGTGGTTTGTTTGTATAGGCCTCTGACTTCAAGAAAAGTCACAGGAAAAAGTCTAGTGGTGTCAAATCGCATTACCTTGTTAGCCAATTCACATCACCTCTGCGAGAGATAACCTTACTGTCAGATCGTTCATGAAAAATTTCAATCGTGGTGTTTGGAACCACATGTCATCTAGGTCCATATGATTTAGTTTGGGCCATAAGAAATTAGTTATCATCGATGTGTAGCACTCCTTGTTGACGGTGACTGCCTCACTAAAGTCGTTTTCAAACTTCGGATCAATTACGCCACCAGTCCAAAATCCACAGCGAACGGTAACTTTTTGAGGATGCCTGGATCACCTGGTGAACCTCGCTTGGGTTGGTATCGTGGTAGTCTAATATACGTCTCGTCACTAAAGACGATTTTTCGGCCGAAATTGGGGTCCTCTTCCAAACGATTTGAACGGCTGGTGTTGTCATTGGTCATGAACCCTGAGCTTCTGGGTCAGTTGGATCTTGCACACGTGTAGGCCCAAGTCCAGACGCAAAATTTGCCAAGTTGAAGTCTGCGAATGGCCGAGTTATTGTGCACGGCGATTAAAAGACTTCCTCGAGTACTGCTGTAAACTTTTACTTGCCGCGGCGATGTTCTCGACTAATCTTGTGTACCTTGAAAGCATGGGGATGGGCTGATTGCTTACTGAACCGGTTGTCTCAAATTTATTATCTCAAAAAACTATTGAATCCTCGGGGTGTTCAGGCCCGGTTGTCTGTTTGCTGGGCTGTTAGCAGCAGTGGTAAGCTGATTCCGTGTCAGCGCACAATTGAAGATCTCCTTCTTCGATGGTGGGGTCAAGTTCCTCGTTTAGGATATCCATGGCACACAGATATCTGGTGTCAGGGTGGCGTTGCTGGGAGTTCATTCTTCTGATTGGGTCGTTTTGGTGGTTGTTTAATTCTCCCGTGGTCTTCATGGCTGTTTGGAACAGATATTTGTCCAAGGGAATTATGTTGGGTTCTTCGTAGACTCTTTTGTTGCTGAAGTGTCTCTGCTTCTTGTTGTTGAAGCAGAGTCCAGTGCATCTCCGTAGGATTTTCCTTTCGAAGACGAGAAGTTGCTGTCTTTGAGATTTTGAACTACTCTGGGAAGCTGTAGTCGATGATGGGACGTAATAATTGCTTGTAAATAAGCAATTTGGTTGTGTGGCTAAGTCCCGTTCTTCTTTTGAGGAGCGGAATAAGGCGGTGCAGTGCCAAGTAAGCCTTTTTTAAGACAGCTCTCGAGTGGGGGTTGATTTAACAACTCGTTGATATTTGGCATTTTTCTAAGCTGGTATCACTGATCCACCTGGAAGTGAGATAGAAATGCTTCTTCACCTTGTCGGCGATCGACCTCTACCCTTGCTGGACCTTGGTATTGATTCTTATTCCCCATTTCTTGAAGAAGTAGAACATTCTGCTAAGATGGGACTCTATCTTCCTGGCTGCAATAACTGGGGACTTCAATGAAGTGCATGTGAGCGAGTCATCAGCGCAAAGAATACTCTCACAGTCGCTGGATGCGGGTTGTTCGCTGGTCAGTAAGCTGAAGAGGAACGGTCCAAGTTAAGAGCCTTGAGCTACTCCTGCTCTTATGATTTTCAATGAAGATTTGCATTTTACCAACTGGGCAAAGAAGTTCCTGGAAGAAAGAAATGAAAACAAAATTTTAATTAGACCGGGTGGGAAACCAAGCAGGTTTAATTTGCTTCAATCCAAACGGTGTCAAACGCCTTTTCGACGTCCAGGAAGCGGGCAATGGAAACATGATGACGGTTGAGTGCGTGCAGCGTCGTGTTGAAATTTAACTAGCGGGTCAAGTGTTGAGTGCTTTTCCCGAAAGCCAAACTGGAAGTCCGGGATCAGGTTATTCTCTTAGCTGAACATTTTCAGTTTTCTAAGGATGACCTCTTCTAGGATTTATCTTTGACGTTGCTTGAAATAAATAATTCTTTAAGTGTTGAGCCATATCGAAATTTCTTTAACATTTTTTTTTTTGACAGGAGAAAATCTTCAAAAGACATTTGGCAGTATTCGACAACAAGTAGTGTGGGATTCTTAACCACTAAAACCACCTCTTCATAAGAACCAATCTTGAAGGATCGACTTCCGATTTTTCTATCTTAATTTTGTACCATCACTTTGGGGGAAGTTTAAACTTTTAATACTTTCCCATAAGCTCATGAGGCTTGGTTCTTCTTAATCTCCGAACATGGTTTCTTATATTCAAGACGGACTCTATTTCAGAATTAGTATGACTTTGCAGTCTCTGGTTGTGCGATACAGCGTATTTTTTAACAACTTCTGTAACCATTTCTATTTGTAAGTCACGATGCAGATGGGTATTTCTTATGTACCAAGGTACATTAACTATTCCACGAAGGAATTTGTTTTGGCATTTTTGGATGATTTCGGTATTTGTTTTCTTTGTACAGCCCCATATTTGGATTCCATAGGTCCAAACAGGCTTTAGTACTTGATTATACAGCATTATTTTGTTTTGGATTGATAAATCGGAGTTGTTACCAAGCAACCAGTACATTTTTCTATATTTCAAGGTTAGTTCTTCTCTTTTCTTTTTGATGTGCTCTTTCCACTTAAGCCTTGCATCCAAAGTCATTCCAAGATATTTGGCCGTGTTGGCGTTAGGTACAGCTTGATTATTAATGATTATTGGAATATTGTTTATCTTTTTATTTGTAAAGTTTATATGTGAAGATTTTGTTTCATTGAGTTTGATACGCCATTTTTCGGTCCAAGCTCTCACTGTGTCGACAGAATTTTGTAGTTTTACTGCTGCCTTAGAGACACATTTGTCGGGTACCAAAATTGCGGTATCATCTGCAAAAGTAGCCATTATGGTGTGATTACCAACTGGAATATTCCTTGTGTATAGTAAATACAGGGTAGGACCTAGGACACTTCCTTGTGGTACACCGGCTTCTATTTTCTTCAATTCCGAGTATTCTTCATCGTACCTTGCTCTAAACAATCGGTCTGAGATGTACGATTTTAATATTTCAAAGTACTGCCTGGGAAGATGCCTTTGCAGTTTGTACTCAAGTCCCTCATGCCAAACCATTTCAAAAGCTTGAGCAAAATCTAAGAAAATATTTAAACATACTTGTTTTTCTTCCAATGCTTTTTCTATTACATCCGATATTCTATGAACTTGGTCTGTCGTGGACTCTTTATTTCTAAAGCCAAACTGATGGTTTGGGATTAACCTTCTTTCTTCTTTGAATTTTTTAAGTCTCTTCAGAAGCAGTGTTTCAAAAACTTTTGACATAATTGGTCTAAGCGATATTGGTCTGTAAGCCGTCAGCAATTTTCCAATAGTGCGGGACATACTGTTGCTTAAGGCATGCTTTTATTATATATTGGATTTTTATGAAGGCTTTCAATGGCATTTCTTTCATAACCTGAGCAGTAATTAGATCGTAACCTGGTGATTTTTTATTTGGTAGTTGATGTAAACACATACTTTTTAAATGACGACCAAATAACTGAATTCAAACTATACTATGGGAAGAAGACGGTTCAAAATGTTGGTGTAATTTTCTTAAATATTTATAGCTTGACAAAAATTAATAAAACTAGAATACTTAACCATATAACTTACAACTTATTGAACGGTCACTTTACGGACACTCTAACTTAAAGTATAATGTTTAATAGTTTGTGTTTATTTTAGTTTTTTATTAGAAAATTACATCCTTTAATTAAACCTTAAAACTGACTTAAACTACCATTTTTGATTTGTAATGTTGTGGTAGAAGTAACGTTGATACTTTTGACAACAAATTTTCTAGCGTTAAGCATATCATAAAGTACTAGTTTGCTTATGCCATCACACCAGAACGCTATTGTTATAAAAAAAAGGTGACTCAATAGTCGATTGAGAACCAGGGCCGAGTGACTTACAACTCTCAACCATTTCTGTGTTTAATTTTGTCAGGAATGGAGGGGACCTACAATTTTAAACCGATTTTGAACGACTAATTTTAGAAAGCACTTTCCTTGACAAGAACTACTCTAGGGGAATTTGTAACTTCCCCGCAACCTGTGAAAAAAAACTTTAGATGGCACAGGTAGGGTTTAAACACAAGACTTTTAGCATGTAGTCCAAAGTACTATTCATTATGTCACGGAGACTACACATCTCTATAGTTAAAAGAATGAAATTCAATAAAAGTCGGTAGATATTTTTTGTTTATAAGAAATTTACAATAATCCAGACATTTTTGTTCAAACCCCTATATAAAAAACAAAGAGTTTTAAAACTCTCGATAAGTCATATTTTTAGCAGTGCTTTGACTTATAGCAACATCCAAGCTTTTCCATCATTGAAAATTGTCTTCCTTTAAGAAATGCAAAGAGAAAATAGTTATATTTTATAATTGTTTCCTTGAAAAGCACTTTATACATACAACAATTAAAAACATAAAAAGTTACACAAATAATGACAATCAACAAAATTGTTTTTTAAATGATGTACATACTCGTATGTATGTTTGTCAGTTGCTTTAATCTCGATTAAAGTAATTTCGAAAATCGAACCTTGAAAACAATTTCATTAATTTAGATTTCTATTTCGTTCCACTGAATTTTTTAAACCTAGTTGAATATGAAGACTACCTTGAGATTCAGGCTCACTGGGACTAACATACTATTAGATTTTTTTTTACTAACAAAGTCAAAGGATCCTTGGAAATTTTTTGTCAAGTATTAATGATGAATGCTCCTTTCGATCAGTTTAAAAATGAAATTTTGGGTGATTTTACTATACAGTTTCCAGGAAGTATTAAAATAAGTAAAGTCCATGCTAAGTTATATTTACTTTAAGAGAGATGACTTTGACAGGTATTGACTTTGTCAAGAAATATCGTTCGGGTAAGTTGGTTCAAAAGGTATTTAAATGTTAGACATATATTTAGACAATTTCAACTCTAATTTTGTTTGAATAACCCTTTCGAAAGTCAAACCAAGCCGAACTAAGCTAACCAATTGCATGCCATATGAGCATCAGACCTCTTTTTTTTTGCCTTCTCTCCTTTATATTATAAATTCCAACTCAATGCACTGAGAAAATTCTGTTTGCTCCCAAATGACTTTGCTCTTAAATTATTCTTAAAGGATTTCTTTATCAAAAAAGAAAATCAAAAAAAAGCAGATTCATTTTGCTCCACTCAAAGGTCTAGCAGAGGAAGAAAGGGAAAGGGAAAGAGAGGTCCCTTTGGCAATTATACAGCCCTTTGATTCAGATTCTCTGAAGAGTAAAACCAAAGTAGATATACTATAGAGACGAACCCAACATAACACATTGTTTTTCTATTGTACGCAAAGGACTTCTATTTGTGGCCTCTCTATGTATAAAATGTATAAATTTATATGTATGTGTGTAGAAATGCTTCATGCCAAAAGGATTTGACTCTCTTAATTGTCAAATATTTGTGTTTCCTGTGTTTAGCAATTAATGTTGCTCGCATATGTTTGTATGATGTATAGAAGGTCCATTGGTGCTCTCTCTCTGCATACACTTGCATATCCATAGAGTTAAACACAAGGAATTAAAAATTCTAAAAAGGCTCTAAGCCTATGCCAAATGTGTGTATGGTAAATATTTAAGAACATTCACAATCTGCATTGCAAGGAACCTACCTATAAAGCTATACCTTGAAGTTGTATACCTAGGTACATGTATGTAAATACACACCTTTGAGGACCGAGACCATGTCTATATGTATTAGGAGTGCCTGATGCCTGGGAGCCTATGATATGTGGAAGTCGACCAAAGTGCATCACAGAAATGACGCAAAAGTTAAATCCCTATAGTTGTCCATGTCCATGTCCATGTCCATCCCTACGTTCATAAGTACACATATTCGACATTAACATATAACATCGTATGTGCATTCCAGTAGTTGCCACAGTGGATGAAGAACAGCATGTCAAACAATGTCATTATCCTTCGACATTTACATATTATTCTGTGTGGTCCTTATATTACCTATATTTGAGCTTCGGCCGGGAAGGTTTTCTAGATATGTTGATGAAGGCATGTGCTTTGCTATGCTGTGCTATATGCAATGGTGCTTGTTTGTCCATTATTCCTTTGTGCAGTTAGAGTCTTTAGATGTCTTCCTGTCGCACTCTCTGCTCTATAATTCTCAAACTGAATACTTTTTTTTGTTGCTCCTGTGCCCTGTGATGATGAGGTGAATATTTTACAATGCACCATTTTATCACAGGAACATCGGCAATCAGTAGCAGGACAATGAAGTCGATCAATAAGGATGTAAGAAATTAACGCACAGCATTATGCAGACTTATGCACACATTCGTAAGAGTTTGAAAAGCAAGAGGTCCTTTGGAATATTTCCAAGGAAAAACCCATACAACGGTCTTTGCAGACAAATTAGTAGAATAAAGTCCAAAGCATTCATCTTTTACACACTCGACAAGGAACGAAAAAGTCATCTAATACTATGGACAAAGTCCTTGTCCTGCTCTTATGTTCATACCTATACAGCTTTGTTTTATTGAATTTCAAGAGAAATGGCCAAGTTCCAGTTGCTGTCACAGGGAATGAAGTATGCAATTTAATTTACTCTCCAGACTTCTTTTAGTCCTAGACTTCCCGAGACCTTTTGTGAACTCGAGTAAATTAGCTTTTAAGCTTGGCTAACTATATGATTTTGGCTCACATACCTCACACAGGTCCTGAATCGAACCCAATTGAATCTAATAAAATATCGAGAGCATAAAATATCCCATAAACTTAAAAAAAAGATAAATTCCGCCAACATTTTAGTGTGATTGCCTTTTGCCGTGAGTTCGGTCCGGTGTCCTTTCAACTGGTTTGAACGTCATTCGTTCTTTGGGAATAATAGTAAAGGCTGATGGCGTGAAAGTATGCAGTTGGCAGGAAACGCAGCATGCCGTCAGCATTACAAGCGAAAGAAAGCAAGCCAGTAGTGGAAGCTAACCAAAAGTGCTTAATCTTTATTTCGTAAAGCGTCATCGGTGAAAAAGACTTTTTTTCTGTTACCTTGTCCGAGAATAACAGGTCCAAGTCTCTGGAACAATTTTTCCTTATCCTCATCTCATTTTGCCATCCTAATTCCCAAATCGTCTTTGGTTTATAAAACATAGGACTATACGAAAGACAAGACAAAAAAGGAGCCACGGACAAAAAGCATAAAATCAATGAAAAAAGTCTATACCTAGCTACCTATACTTTTTCGTAAAAAAAATTAATGTTAGGGACATCATTTACAATAGGAAATTAAAGTCACTTTAAAAATGTCCTTAGAGCAAATTGCAAAAAAAATATCTGCAAAAATGAACAAAAAGAGAAAAAAATTAATCCTGCAAATCGTCTAAATGTGTCCTTTCGTCATTAAGTTTGTCTTTTTTATGTTTCTTCTTCATCTTTTAGTTTTTCTTTCTTTTTTTTTTGTATATTTCATTTTTCTTTTGCAAAAATGGAAGATGCTTTAAAAAAAATAAGAATTGTGCTGAGTCTCTAGTGTGATTATATTTTATTTTTGTTGAGCTCATCATCATTATCAGGATTTTTTGATTAAGGTACGAACACGAACTAGAGATGAAAAAGAAAACAGACGAAAAAAAAAAACAAATAAGGTCCTGACAAAGACCATGACTCAGGAAAATTGTATTGTAATTGACAAGGTGTTGGGTATGATACTTTACTTTGTCGTAAATAGGTGTAGAGTTTTTCTTGAGCATGATCTGGAAAATAGAGCAAAATATATTGTGACATAATGAACAAAAAGGGATGTAAGTGACAGTTTTGTTGGGTTGGGATTAAGATTATGAGGGTCGAATGGAAAATTCGATTTTTCTTTTGAAAATTAACACGTCCATTACTGATCTATTCTTAAATAATTTATTTGAAATATAAACTTAAGGAGACACAAATTTTCAACTTAAAGAGAGTTGGGATGGAAAACAAATTGTCTAAAACTAAAATCTAAGAATCATAATAATAAAGTATGTAAGAAAGTGCATTTCCATATTTTTTTTAACTTCTAATAGGAAGTTATGGGTCCGAATTGTCAAAATGAAAATTTTGAAATTTTTCGACGTTTCAAGGTCCCTAGAGTCGAAATAAAAGATTTTTAGAAAGATGTATGTGCGTGCGTTTGTACGTACATTCGTGACGTTGTTTTCGTCGTCCAAAGCTCAATAACCAGAAGAAATATCGACTTAAAATAAATTTTGTTATAAAGATAATAAAGCAAAAAGATGCAAAAGGGGCTGTCAAGAAAATTGGGTGGATGGTTTTTTTACCATAGCAGTTTAAAAGAAGGTGAACATTTTGGTTAAAGCTAAAAATTTAATTTCGACTCAAATATCTTTTCAAAACATTGAGATATTGGCTTTAAACTACTTTTATTTTTTAAGACTTATTGTTGTCAACATTCAATAATATTTGAGGACAAATCTTATTGACAGTTTTCTTACAAAAAAAGTAATAAAAGTTGGTAAAAATTGATTTTTGACTCAAATATGTTTTCGAAACTTTGAGATATTGGCTCTAAACTACTTTAATATTTTGAAAAATATTGTTGTCAATAAACAGTAACATTTTTAGGAAAATCTAATTGACAAAATATAAAAACCTAAAAAAACATTACTAAATTTGGTAAAAATTTTCTTTCGACTATAATAGATTTTAAAAAAGAGGCTGGGATGCGACCCACACTTATAACTTCCCATCCCGTCTGTTGATTTGTCTTGCTTAAAAGTTTGTCTATATGTACTCGTATCAATTTTTACCAAATTTACGTACTATTTTTTGTAAATTTAATTTTTTAAGAAAAAAATAACTCTTGGATTTTTATATAAAAGTTACTGAATATCGAAAACAATATTTTCTGTGAAATAAAATAAGTTTGAAGCCAATATTTTTAATTTTTGAAAAGCTATTTGAGTCGAAAGTAAATTTTTACCAAGTTTTAGTATTGTTTTTTTTTTTTTAGGTTTTATGTTTTGAAAAAACTGTCAATTCGATTTTCTTAAAAATTTTATCGAATGTTGAAAACAATATTTCTTATAAGATAAAATTTGTTTGAAGCCAACATTTCAAATTTATGAAAAGATATTTAAGTCGAAAATCAATTTTTACCAACTTTTTTAAATTTTTTTTTAGATTTTTAATTTTTTGTAAGAAAACTGTAAATTCGATTTTATTCAAAACTTTACTAAATGTAAACAAACAAATTTTTTGAAAGATAAAAATAGTTGAAAGCCAATATCTACAATTTTTGATAAAATATTTGAGTCGAAAATCAATTTTTACAAACTTTTATACATTTTTTTTTAGGTTTTTATTTTTTGTAAAAAAACTTTCAATTAGATTTTTTTTTCAAAATGTGTCCTAATGTTGAAAACAATATTTTTTATAAGTAAAAATTAGTAAGAAGCTATTATCTCAAAGTTTTGAAAAGATATTTGAGTCGAAAATCATTTTGTACCATTTTTGTTAATTTTTTTCGGTTTTTAATTTTTTGTAAGAAAACTGTCAATTCGATTTTTCTCAAAATTTGTCCTAATGTTGAAAACAATATTTCTTATAAGATAAAATTAGTTTGAAGCTATTATCTTTAATTTTTGAAAAGATATTTGAGTCGAAAATCAGTTTTTACCAACTTTTATAACTTTTTTTTAGGTTTTTATTTTTTGTAAAAAAAACTGTCAATTAAATTTTTTTCAAAATTTTACTGAATGCTAACAAAGTGTTTTATAAGATAAAATAAGTTTAAAGCCTAAGTCTCAAGTTTTTGAAAAGATATTTGAGTCGAAATTCAATTTTTCCTAACTTTGAGTTGTGTTTTTTTAAGGTTTTTATTTTTTTCATTTAGATTTTTCTTAAAATTTTATAAGATGTCGAAAACATTATTCTTTGTTGCACAAAATTGTTCTGGAGATTAAATCATATTTTGGTCGTGTTTTTAATTTATAAAAAAAAAACTTTTAATTGGATTTTTTCCAAAAATATACTTTTTTTGTATTACGTTACAATTTATAATATAAAATTTAATACAAGTCTCTAGCGTCATTGGTTCATGAGATATTTGGGGTTAACCAAAATGTTCACCTTTTTTTCAACCTGCTATGGTTTAAAACCCACAAACGAAATTGTCTTGAAAGCCCTTTCGGCATCTTTCTGCCTTAATATCTGTATAACAAAATTAATATCAATATCTTTTCTGGTTCTTGAGCTACGGACGACGAAAAAAAGTCGCGAACGTACGGTCGTACGGACGTATGAACGTACGTACACACGCACGCACAGACATCTTTCTAAAAATCTATTATTTGGGAAGTTAAAAATTAAAAATATTGTCTTAAAACTTTTTTTTTCACAGAATATATTGTTTTCGGTATTCGGTAGTTTTTTTTTCTAATGGTTTAATATCAATTTAGCCTTGATAATAACTTCCCAAAAAAAAATTCACATTATTGTCTCAAAAGTCAGAGCTTTGATTTTAAAATTTGTTTGCCTGTCAAACTTTATGGAACCTTAAACAAAAAGAGTTCTCAAATTCCAAAAGCAATGTTACTCATTCTTAGGTCTTGGTAATTTCCATTCAACTACTCTTTCACGTGGTTTCTGGCTATGTGTTTAAGCTCCCTTCAGCTCTTCCCCAATCACAACGATTCCAACACGACTGTTTTAATCCACGTGCTTCTCGGCCTACCGACTTTACTATATATGTGTCGGTTCCTCGACCTTTATCCTATATAGTTTCTTATTAAATATAGGATTGGGTCAGAAAACATGTAAGATGCTTCTAAGAACGTTCGTAGCCTTGTCTTTAAGCTGATAGAGTTCTTCCTTCAAGCATTGGACATCATTCCAAACGCAGCCTTAGATTTCCTGATATGGTTAACTATATCTTATTCGATTTCACCTTCGGTAAAAAATATGCTTACGAAATTTTGAAAATTCTCTACTTTTTCTAATGGTGGATTCGTAATGTTTACTAGAGAGACTGAGTGGAAAGTTCCGAGGCTGAGCGTCTTAGCTTTCCTGTTTCGATTTTCAGGCCCACTATTCTCCTTCTATCTTTACCCATATTGCCATTTAATTGAGATCCATTATCCTGAGAGCAAGCACATCGTCTGCATAATAAAGATGTTTTAGGAACTTTGTTAGAGTCCATATTATTCCTCCGTTTCTTATGAAGGCTTCGCGTAGCACAATCATGATTACCAATAAAAAAAAATATACAACCTTTTCTGACATTTTTTTATTTCAAACTCCTCCTATAACCTAGCTCTGTGTAAGACGTGACATGTAGACCATCATAAGTCACCTTAATAATAAAAATTAATTTCTCCATGATATTCTTCCTCCACCTAGCAAGCCAGAATAAGTCTCTGTTAAACCTGTCAAAAAACGTTTTCAAAATCTATAAACATCAGTTGAAGTGGTGATCGATATTCGACGAACTGTTCAATGTCGATCAGCAAGGTGTTGAATTAATCAAAGCAGGAAGATCCAATTAGGATCGCTTGTTCAGTGTCGAGGATAAAACTATAAATATTATTACTTAATCACTCTGACTGTTACGAATTTCCAAGTAAGCGAATTATTTTTGTAAAAATTAAATCTACTAAAATCTGAATCAGCATACACTGTTTTTTTAATTAGATGAATTTAGGAATGAAAACTTGGTAGGTAATTAAAACCTCAAATTCTCATTAAATTATAAATAAAATTGATACCTGTTCGATTTTCCTCGAAAAAGACACACTTCACACAAATCAACGAGGGTTGTAATGGTATAAATTTAATTTAAACCTAAATAAATAAAAACCATGAACGTAGATTTACCAGAGGCAGAGTTTGCTTAGAATAGAATGGCAAACCATAAACTTCATGGGTATAATGATATACGGATTCAACCTACACATTACAATTAATATATTAAATTTGACATTTTTGTTGTGGGCGTTCCCTTAAAATAGACTTTCTCTTACCATAAAAAGTCGCTTCTGTTCTCAATTTTTCCAATTAGGCAAACCAAGACTCTCATCTGGCAAAGTCTAGCCATAACACCTCTACAAATCCACTCAATTAGTTATAATGCTTTAAAAAAATGTTTTTAAATTTCAAATTTGTATCCTTTTGCACAAACCACAATGTCCCTTTTAAATATTTCTAACGCACTTAAAGGGATGTTTTTATTTCTTCAAAAAAAAAAAGAAAACAAGAAAGTCATTAAGAATTGTCGCCACCTCTCTTTCTGTGTCATAATCACATTCTATATCCTTTTAGCTTCATATATACTATATCCCATCTTTGGTCGTAAGCCCTCATCTAATCCAGGACACTCTATACTGATGATGTTCTTTTCCTCCTTCCCTCTCGCACTCTTTTTCCTTCTCAAGGCAATATTATTACAAAGAATCTTGTAATTTCTTGTTGCAATTTTCATTAATCATTAACTGGATTCGTTTATAGTTTTTCTTTTTTTTTATTGCTTTGTTTATATAAAAATGTTGGTTCCTAGCGGTGTTCCGTAGCTTTTTTCCTTCTTTTTTTAATTTTGCCTTTTGCGTTTCCTTAATTTAGTTTACCCCACATTTTCTAGCTTGTTGTTTTTTTTTTTTCTTAAGCTCGGTTAAATTTAATTTTATTTTTTTAACTTTTTTCTTATTAGTTTTTTTGTTTTGTATAATTTCCAACAGTTGGCGTGTGTCAGAAGGGGAAAAGTTTTTTGCTAATTACGGATGTCACCATTTTTAATCCTCGCCCTACGTTTCGTCTTCACTGGGTTATATGTAGCAGTGGATGTACTATTTCGATGTTACTCCATTTTTTGTTTGTCCTTTTTTCTTTGGTACAATAATGTGTATAGTAGGACTGAATACTGTTTCCTGTGATGAAGTTGAAGACTTGAAATAGAAGTGATATGGTTACCTTATGTCCTTTTTTAACTTGTTAATTATAAAATTACCTACATAAACCTTACAAACGAAAGCAGTTGTTATATGATTTAACAACGGTTGAAATATCAAAGCTCTTGTACACAAGTTGTACATTATACTTGGAGAAACATTTTTGTATTAAAAATTTCTTATGTCAATTTCTCATCTAATATTTTATTTGTTTTGTGTCACATGCCATTTTATTTTATTTTTTGAAGAAATTTGTATACGAATAAGGATATACATATAAATATACGCACCACAAACTTAAATTGTATATGAAATTCTTCAAGCTTGTTTGAAACATAATTTTGAAACGTAAATGAAACTCATATCAAATATTTTCCTTAAATGATATTTCATTTTTATTATAAGGTTTGAATGTTGATACACTACATCATTTAAATGACCAAAATGCGAATTGTTAGAAGCAACGATTCTTCTGAGACAATTTTCGGCATCTTTTTGACACATATTGGGCGGTATCAAAAAAAAATCCAGCTATGTCAATTTGCATGATCTTAGTGGCCAGTTAACATTGCCACAATAGAAATTACCGCAGCCAGGAAATGTCTATTACAAAGCCATATTCGCACATGTTGTTTGGCATGTGGCACCACGCCTTCGTGTTGAAACGACATATTATAAAAGTTGTTGTTTTTAATAGCATACAATAAAAAAACAGTTAAAGCTTCGAATTGACTATATTATAAAAATTGAAAATGAATTGAAACAGACCCCAAAAAACTTCTGGGATTTCGTGAAAAGTAAAAGAAAAACTGATGGTTAGCCAAACTCTATGTCTTTTAATAACACAACAAGTCATGACTCCCAAATAATTTCTTCAAAGATGATTCCGACGTGCCTCCTTCTTTTCAAATTCCCGATTCGTTCTTTCCAGCCCAAAATTATCCACACCTTAACTCACTTGACTTGACAATATGTGAGGATTCAATTGTTCGTTGTGTCTCAGA
>NW_026605218.1:0-32186 GCF_945859685.1 Eupeodes corollae
ATCTATAATGATAGATCTTGATTAGGAGTATCTTTTTCTAGTACATGTCAAGTATCTATTTTGAAGTCTTGATCGATTTTGGGGGTTGGGAAGGATCAGGTGATGGTTTTGGGTGTGATTTGATTTTCGTCTAGAACATCAAAAATCCTTCAGGATGCTCCAAAATGACTCATCTATATCTATAATGATAGATCTTGATTAGGAGTATCTTTTTCTAGTACATGTCAAGTATCTATTTTGAAGTCTTGATCGATTTTGGGGGTTGGGAAGGATCAGGTGATGGTTTTGGGTGTGATTTGATTTTCGTCTAGAACATCAAAAATCCTTCAGGGTGCTCCAAAATGACTCATCTATATCTATAATGATAGATCTTGATTAGGAGTATCTTTTTCTAGTACATGTCAAGTATTTTTTTTGAAGTCTTGATCGATTTTGGGGGTTGGGAAGGATCAGGTGATGGTTTTGGGTGTGATTTGATTTTCGTCTAGAACATCAAAAATCCTTCAGGATGCTCCAAAATGACTCATCTATATCTATAATGATAGATCTTGATTAGGAGTATCTTTTTCTAGTACATGTCAAGTATCTATTTTGAAGTCTTGATCGATTTTGGGGGTTGGGAAGGATCAGGTGATGGGTTTGGGTGTGATTTGATTTTCGTCTAGAACATCAAAAATCCTTCAGGATGCTCCAAAATGACTCATCTATATCTATAATGATAGATCTTGATTAGAAGTATCTTTTTCTAGTACATGTCAAGTATCTATTTTGAAGTCTTGATCGATTTTGGGGGTTGGGAAGGATCAGGTGATGGTTTTGGGTGTAATTTGATTTTCGTCTAGAACATCAAAAATCCTTCAGGATGCTCCAAAATGACTCATCTTTATCTATAATGATAGATCTTGATTAGGAGTATCTTTTTGTAGTACATGTCAAGTATCTATTTTGAAGTCTTGATCGATTTTGGGGGTTGGGAAGGATCAGGTGATGGTTTTGGGTGTGATTTGATTTTCGTCTAGAACATCAAAAATCCTTCAGGATGCTCCAAAATGACTCATCTATATCTATAATGATAGATCTTGATTAGGAGTATCTTTTTCTAGTACATGTCAAGTATCTATTTTGAAGTCTTGATCGATTTTGGGGGTTGGGAAGGATCAGGTGATGGTTTTGGGTGTGATTTGATTTTCGTCTAGAACATCAAAAATCCTTCAGGATGCTCCAAAATGACTCATCTATATCTATAATGATAGATCTTGATTAGGAGTATCTTTTTCTAGTACATGTCAAGTATCTATTTTGAAGTCTTGATCGATTTTGGGGGTAGGGAAGGATCAGGAGATGGTTTTGGGTGTGATTTGATTTTCGTCTAGAACATCAAAAATCCTTCAGGATGCTCCAAAATGACTCATCTATATCTATAATGATAGATCTTGATTAGGAGTATCTTTTTCTACCACATGTCAAGTATCTATTTTGAAGTCTTGATCGATTTTGGGGGTTGGGAAGGATCAGGTGATGGTTTTGGGTGTGATTTGATTTTCGTCTAGAACATCAAAAATCCTTCAGGATGCTCCAAAATAACTCATCTATATCTATAATGATAGATCTTGATTAGGAGTATCTTTTTCTAGTACATGTCAAGTATCTATTTTGAAGTCTTGATCGATTTTGGGGGTTGGGAAGGATCAGGTGATGGTTTTGGGTGTGATTTGATTTTCGTCTAGAACATCAACATCCTTCAGGATGCTCCAAAATGACTCATCTATATCTATAATGATAGATCTTGATTAGGAGTATCTTTTTCTAGTACATGTCAAGTATCTATTTTGAAGTCTTGATCGATTTTGGGGGTTGGGAAGGATCAGGTGATGGTTTTGGGTGTGATTTGATTTTCGTCTAGAACATCAAAAATCCTTCAGGATGCTCCAAAATGACTCATCTATATCTATAATGATAGATCTTGATTAGGAGTATCTTTTTCTAGTACATGTCAAGTATCTATTTTGAAGTCTTGATCGATTTTGGGGTTGGGAAGGATCAGGTGATGGTTTTGGGTGTGATTTGATTTTCGTCTAGAACATCAAAAATCCTTCAGGATGCTCCAAAATGACTCATCTATATCTATAATGATAGATCTTGATTAGGAGTATCTTTTTCTAGTACATGTCAAGTATCTATTTTGAAGTCTTGATCGATTTTGGGGGTTGGGAAGGATCAGGTGATGGTTTTGGGTGTGATTTGATTTTCGTCTAGAACATCAAAAATCCTTCAGGATGCTCCAAAATGACTCATCTATATCTATAATGATAGATCTTGATTAGGAGTATCTTTTTCTAGTACATGTCAAGTATCTATTTTGAAGTCTTGATCGATTTTGGGGGTTGGGAAGGATCAGGTGATGGTTTTGGGTGTGATTTGATTTTCGTCTAGAACATCAAAAATCCTTCAGGATGCTCCAAAATGACTCATCTATATCTATAATGATAGATCTTGATTAGGAGTATCTTTTTCTAGTACATGTCAAGTATCTATTTTGAAGTCTTGATCGATTTTGGGGGTTGGGAAGGATCAGGTGATGGTTTTGGGTGTGATTTGATTTTCGTCTAGAACATCAAAAATCCTTCAGGATGCTCCAAAATGACTCATCTATATCTATAATGATAGATCTTGATTAGGAGTATCTTTTTCTAGTACATGTCAAGTATCTATTTTGAAGTCTTGATCAATTTTGGGGGTTGGGAAGGATCGGGTGATGGTTTTGGGTGTGATTTGATTTTCGTCTAGAACATCAAAAATCCTTCAGGATGCTCCAAAATGACTCATCTATATCTATAATGATAGATCTTGATTAGGAGTATCTTTTTCTAGTACATGTCAAGTATCTATTTTGAAGTCTTGATCGATTTTGGGGGTTGGGAAGGATCAGGTGATGGTTTTGGGTGTGATTTGATTTTCGTCTAGAACATCAAAAATCCTTCAGGATGCTCCAAAATGACTCATCTATATCTATAATGATAGATCTTGATTAGGTGTATCTTTTTCTAGTACATGTCAAGTATCTATTTTGAAGTCTTGATCGATTTTGGGGGTTGGGAAGGATCAGGTGATGGTTTTGGGTGTGATTTGATTTTCGTCTAGAACATCAAAAATCCTTCAGGATGCTCCAAAATGACTCATCTATATCTATAATGATAGATCTTGATTAGGAGTATCTTTTTCTAGTACATGTCAAGTATCTATTTTGAAGTCTTGATCGATTTTGGGGGTTGGGAAGGATCAGGTGATGGTTTTGGGTGTGATTTGATTTTCGTCTAGAACATCAAAAATCCTTCAGGATGCTCCAAAATGACTCATCTATATCTATAATGATAGATCTTGATTAGGAGTATCTTTTTCTAGTACATGTCAAGTATCTATTTTGAAGTCTTGATCGATTTTGGGGGTTGGGAAGGATCAGGTGATGGTTTTGGGTGTGATTTGATTTTCGTCTAGAACATCAAAAATCCTTCAGGATGCTCCAAAATGACTCATCTATATCTATAATGATAGATCTTGATTAGAAGTATCTTTTTCTAGTACATGTCAAGTATCTATTTTGAAGTCTTGATCGATTTTGGGGGTTGGGAAGGATCAGGTGATGGTTTTGGGTGTGATTTGATTTTCGTCTAGAACATCAAAAATCCTTCAGGATGCTCCAAAATGACTCATCTATATCTATAATGATAGATCTTGATTAGGAGTATCTTTTTCTAGTACATGTCAAGTATCTATTTTGAAGTCTTGATCGATTTTGGGGGTTGGGAAGGATCAGGTGATGGTTTTGGGTGTGATTTGATTTTCGTCTAGAACATCAAAAATCCTTCAGGATGCTCCAAAATGACTCATCTATATCTATAATGATAGATCTTGATTGGGAGTATCTTTTTCTGGTACATGTTAAGTATCTATTTTGAAGTCTTGATCGATTTTGGGGGTTGGGAAGGATCAGGTGATGTTTTGGGTGTGATTTGATTTTCGTCTAGAACATCAAAAATCCTTCAGGATGCTCCAAAATGACTCATCTATATCTATAATGATAGATCTTGATTAGGAGTATCTTTTTCTAGTACATGTCAAGTATCTATTTTGAAGTCTTGATCGATTTTGGGGGTTGGGAAGGATCAGGTGATGGTTTTGGGTGTGATTTGATTTTCGTCTAGAACATCAAAAATCCTTCAGGATGCTCCAAAATGACTCATCTATATCTATAATGATAGATCTTGATTAGGAGTATCTTTTTCTAGTACATGTCAAGTATCTATTTTGAAGTCTTGATCGATTTTGGGGGTTGGGAAGGATCAGGTGATGGTTTTGGGTGTGATTTGATTTTCGTCTAGAACATCAAAAATCCTTCAATATGCTCTAAAATGACTCATCTATATCTATAATGATAGATCTTGATTAGGAGTATCTTTTTCTAGTACATGTCAAGTATCTATTTTGAAGTCTTGATCGATTTTGGGGGTTGGGAAGGATCAGGTGATGGTTTTGGGTGTGATTTGATTTTCGTCTAGAACATCAAAAATCCTTCAGGATGCTCCAAAATGACTCATCTATATCTATAATGATAGATCTTGATTAGGAGTATCTTTTTCTAGTACATGTCAATTATCTATTTTGAAGTCTTGATCGATTTTGGGGGTTGGGAAGGATCAGGTGATGGTTTTGGATGTGATTTGATTTTCGTCTAGAACATCAAAAATCCTTCAGGATGCTCCAAAATGACTCATCTATATCTATAATGATAGATCTTGATTAGGAGTATCTTTTTCTAGTACATGTCAAGTATCTATTTTGAAGTCTTGATCGATTTTGGGAGTTGGGAAGGATCAGGTGATGGTTTTGGGTGTGATTTGATTTTCGTCTAGAACATCAAAAATCCTTCAGGATGCTCCAAAATGACTCATCTATATCTATAATGATAGATCTTGATTAGGAGTATCTTTTTCTAGTACATGTCAAGTATCTATTTTGAAGTCTTGATCGATTTTGGGGGCTGGGAGGGATCAGGTGATGGTTTTGGTTGTGATTTGATTTTCGTCTAGAACATCAAAAATCCTTCAGGATGCTCCAAAATGACTCATCTATATCTATAATGATAGATCTTGATTAGGAGTATCTTTTTCTAGTACATGTCAAGTATCTATTTTGAAGTCTTGATCGATTTTGGGGGTTGGGAAGGATCAGGTGATGGTTTTGGGTGTGATTTGATTTTCGTCTAGAACATCAAAAATCCTTCAGGATGCTCCAAAAGGACTCATCTATATCTATAATGATAGATCTTGATTAGGAGTATCTTTTTCTAGTACATGTCAAGTATCTATTTTGAAGTCTTGATCGATTTTGGGGGTTGGGAAGGATCAGGTGATGGTTTTGGGTGTGATTTGATTTTCGTCTAGAACATCAAAAATCCTTCAGGATGCTCCAAAATGACTCATCTATATCTACAATGATAGATCTTGATTAGGAGTATCTTTTTCTAGTACATGTCAAGTATCTATTTTGAAGTCTTGATCGATTTTGGGGGTTGGGAAGGATCAGGTGATGGTTTTGGGTGTGATTTGATTTTCGTCTAGAACATCAAAAATCCTTCAGGATGCTCCAAAATGACTCATCTATATCTATAATGATAGATCTTGATTAGGAGTATCTTTTTCTAGTGTCAAGTATCTATTTTGAAGTCTTGATCGATTTTGAGGGTTGGGAAGGATCAGGTGATGGTTTTGGGTGTGATTTGATTTTCGTCTAGAACATCAAAAATCCTTCAGGATGCTCCAAAATGACTCATCTATATCTATAATGATAGATCTTGATTAGGAGTATCTTTTTCTAGTACATGTCAAGTATCTATTTTGAAGTCTTGATCGATTTTGGGGGTTGGGAAGGATCAGGTGATGGTTTTGGGTGTGATTTGATTTTCGTCTAGAACATCAAAAATCCTTCAGGATGCTCCAAAATGACTCATCTATATCTATAATGATAGATCTTGATTAGGAGTATCTTTTTCTAGTACATGTCAAGTATCTATTTTGAAGTCTTGATCGATTTTGGGGGTTGGGAAGGATCAGGTGATGGTTTTGGGTGTGATTTGATTTTTGTCTAGAACATCAAAAATCCTTCAGGATGCTCCAAAATGACTCATCTATATCTATAATGATAGATCTTGATTAGGAGTATCTTTTTCTAGTACATGTCAAGTATCTATTTTGAAGTCTTGATCGATTTTGGGGGTTGGGAAGGATCAGGTGATGGTTTTGGGTGTGATTTGATTTTCGTCTAGAACATCAAAAATCCTTCAGGATGCTCCAAAATGACTCATCTATATCTATAATGATAGATCTTGATTAGGAGTATCTTTTTCTAGTACATGTCAAGTATCTATTTTGAAGTCTTGATCGATTTTGGGGGTTGGGAAGGATCAGGTGATGGTTTTGGGTGTGATTTGATTTTCGTCTAGAACATTAAAAATCCTTCAGGATGCTCCAAAATGACTCATCTATATCTATAATGATAGATCTTGATTAGGAGTATCTTTTTCTAGTACATGTCAAGTATCTATTTTGAAGTCTTGATCGATTTTGGGGGTTGGGAAGGATCAGGTGATGGTTTTGGGTGTGATTTGATTTTCGTCTAGAACATCAAAAATCCTTCAGGATGCTCCAAAATGACTCATCTATATCTATAATGATAGATCTTGATTAGGAGTATCTTTTTCTAGTACATGTCAAGCATCTATTTTGAAGTCTTGATCGATTTTGGGGGTTGGGAAGGATCAGGTGATGGTTTTGGGTGTGATTTGATTTTCGTCTAGAACATCAAAAATCCTTCAGGATGCTCCAAAATGACTCATCTATATCTATAATGATAGATCTTGATTAGGAGTATCTTTTTCTAGTACATGTCAAGTATCTATTTTGAAGTCTTGATCGATTTTGGGGGTTGGGAAGGATCAGGTGATGGTTTTGGGTGTGATTTGATTTTCGTCTAGAACATCAAAAATCCTTCAGGATGCTCCAAAATGACTCATCTATATCTATAATGATAGTTCTTGATTAGGAGTATCTTTTTCTAGTACATGTCAAGTATCTATTTTGAAGTCTTGATCGATTTTGGGGGTTGGGAAGGATCAGGTGATGGTTTTGGGTGTGATTTGATTTTCGTCTAGAACATCAAAAATCCTTCAGGATGCTCCAAAATGACTCATCTATATCTATAATGATAGATCTTGATTAGGAGTATCTTTTTCTTGTACATGTCAAGTATCTATTTTGAAGTCTTGATCGATTTTGGGGGTTGGGAAGGATCAGGTGATGGTTTTGGGTGTGATTTGATTTTCGTCTAGAACATCAAAAATCCTTCAGGATGCTCCAAAATGACTCATCTATATCTATAATGATAGATCTTGATTAGGAGTATCTTTTTCTAGTACATGTCAAGTATCTATTTTGAAGTCTTGATCGATTTTGGGGGTTGGGAAGGATCAGGTGATGGTTTTGGGTGTGATTTGGTTTTCGTCTAGAACATCAAAAATCCTTCAGGATGCTCCAAAATGACTCATCTATATCTATAATGATAGATCCTGATTAGGAGTATCTTTTTCTAGTACATGTCAAGTATCTATTTTGAAGTCTTGATCGATTTTGGGGGTTGGGAAGGATCAGGTGATGGTTTTGGGTGTGATTTGATTTTTGTCTAGAACATCAAAAATCCTTCAGGATGCTCCAAAATGACTCATCTATATCTATAATGATAGATCTTGATTAGGAGTATCTTTTTCTAGTACATGTCAAGTATCTATTTTGAAGTCTTGATCGATTTTGGGGGTTGGGAAGGATCAGGTGATGGTTTTGGGTGTGATTTGATTTTCGTCTAGAACATCAAAAATCCTTCAGGATGCTCCAAAATGACTCATCTATATCTATAATGATAGATCTTGATTAGGAGTATCTTTTTCTAGTACATGTCAAGTATCTATTTTGAAGTCTTGATCGATTTTGGGGGTTGGGAAGGATCAGGTGATGGTTTTGGGTGTGATTTGATTTTCGTCTAGAACATCAAAAATCCTTCAGGATGCTCCAAAATGACTCATCTATATCTATAATGATAGATCTTGATTAGGAGTATCTTTTTCTAGTACATGGCAAGTATCTATTTTGAAGTCTTGATCGATTTTGGGGGTTGGGAAGGATCAGGTGATGGTATCTATTTTGAAGTCTTGATCGATTTTGGGGGTTGGGAAGGATCAGGTGATGGTTTTGGGTGTGATTTGATTTTCGTCTAGAACATCAAAAATCCTTCAGGATGCTCCAAAATGACTCATCTATATCTATAATGATAGATCTTGATTAGGAGTATCTTTTTCTAGTACATGGCAAGTATCTATTTTGAAGTCTTGATCGATTTTGGGGGTTGGGAAGGATCAGGTGATGGTATCTATTTTGAAGTCTTGATCGATTTTGGGGGTTGGGAAGGATCAGGTGATGGTTTTGGGTGTGATTTGATTTTCGTCTAGAACATCAAAAATCCTTCAGGATGCTCCAAAATGACTCATCTATATCTATAATGATAGATCTTGATTAGGAGTATCTTTTTCTAGTACATGTCAAGTATCTATTTTGAAGTCTTGATCGATTTTGGGGGTTGGGAAGGATCAGGTGATGGTTTTGGGTGTGATTTGATTTTCGTCTAGAACATCAAAAATCCTTCAGGATGCTCCAAAATGACTCATCTATATCTATAATGATAGATCTTGATTAGGAGTATCTTTTTCTAGTACATGTCAAGTATCTATTTTGAAGTCTTGATCGATTTTGGGGGTTGGGAAGGATCAGGTGATGGTTTTGGGTGTGATTTGATTTTCGTCTAGAACATCAAAAATCCTTCAGGATGCTCCAAAATGACTCATCTATATCTATAATGATAGATCTTGATTAGGAGTATCTTTTTCTAGTACATGTCAAGTATCTATTTTGAAGTCTTGATCGATTTTGGGGGTTGGGAAGGATCAGGTGATGGTTTTGGGTGTGATTTGATTTTCGTCTAGAACATCAAAAATCCTTCAGGATGCTCCAAAATGACTCATCTATATCTATAATGATAGATCTTGATTAGGAGTATCTTTTTCTAGTACATGTCAAGTATCTATTTTGAAGTCTTGATCGATTTTGGGGGTTGGGAAGGATCAGGTGATGGTTTTGGGTGTGATTTGATTTTCGTCTAGAACATCAAAAATCCTTCAGGATGCTCCAAAATGACTCATCTATATCTATAATGATAGATCTTGATTAGGAGTATCTTTTTCTAATACATGTCAAGTATCTATTTTGAAGTCTTGATCGATTTTGGGGGTTGGGAAGGATCAGGTGATGGTTTTGGTTGTGATTTGATTTTCGTCTAGAACATCAAAAATCCTTCAGGATGCTCCAAAATGACTCATCTATATCTATAATGATAGATCTTGATTAGGAGTATCTTTTTCTAGTACATGTCAAGTATCTATTTTGAAGTCTTGATCGATTTTGGGGGTTGGGAAGGATCAGGTGATGGTTTTGGGTGTGATTTGATTTTCGTCTAGAACATCAAAAATCCTTCAGGATGCTCCAAAATGACTCATCTATATCTATAATGATAGATCTTGATTGGGAGTATCTTTTTCTAGTACATGTCAAGTATCTATTTTGAAGTCTTGATCGATTTTGGGGGTTGGGAAGGATCGGGTGATGGTTTTGGGTGTGATTTGATTTTCGTCTAGAACATCAAAAATCCTTCAGGATGCTCCAAAATGACTCATCTATATCTATAATGATAGATCTTGATTAGGAGTATCTTTTTCTAGTACATGTCAAGTATCTATTTTGAAGTCTTGATCGATTTTGGGGGTTGGGAAGGATCAGGTGATGGTTTTGGTTGTGATTTGATTTTCGTCTAGAACATCAAAAATCCTTCAGGATGCTCCAAAATGACTCATCTATATCTATAATGATAGATCTTGATTAGGAGTATCTTTTTCTAGTACATGTCAAGTATCTATTTTGAAGTCTTGATCGATTTTGGGGGTTGGGAAGGATCAGGTGATGGTTTTGGGTGTGATTTGATTTTCGTCTAGAACATCAAAAATCCTTCAGGATGCTCCAAAATGACTCATCTATATCTATAATGATAGATCTTGATTAGGAGTATCTTTTTCTAGTACATGTCAAGTATCTATTTTGAAGTCTTGATCGATTTTGGGGGTTGGGAAGGATCAGGTGATGGTTTTGGGTGTGATTTGATTTTCGTCTAGAACATCAAAAATCCTTCAGGATGCTCCAAAATGACTCATCTATATCTATAATGATAGATCTTGATTAGGAGTATCTTTTTCTAGTACATGTCAAGTATCTATTTTGAAGTCTTGATCGATTTTGGGGGTTGGGAAGGATCAGGTGATGGTTTTGGGTGTGATTTGATTTTCGTCTAGAACATCAAAAATCCTTCAGGATGCTCCAAAATGACTCATCTATATCTATAATGATAGATCTTGATTAGGAGTATCTTTTTCTAGTACATGCCAAGTATCTATTTTGAAGTCTTGATCGATTTTGGGGGTTGGGAAGGATCAGGTGATGGTTTTGGGTGTGATTTGATTTTCGTCTAGAACATCAAAAATCCTTCAGGATGCTCCAAAATGACTCATCTATATCTATAATGATAGATCTTGATTAGGAGTATCTTTTTCTAGTACATGTCAAGTATCTATTTTGAAGTCTTGATCGATTTTGGGGGTTGGGAAGGATCAGGTGATGGTTTTGGGTGTGATTTGATTTTCGTCTAGAACATCAAAAATCCTTCAGGATGCTCCAAAATGACTCATCTATATCTATAATGATAGATCTTGATTAGGAGTATCTTTTTCTAGTACATGTCAAGTATCTATTTTGAAGTCTTGATCGATTTTGGGGGTTGGGAAGGATCAGGTGATGGTTTTGGGTGTGATTTGATTTTCGTCTAGAACATCAAAAATCCTTCAGGATGCTCTAAAATGACTCATCTATATCTATAATGATAGATCTTGATTAGGAGTATCTTTTTCTAGTACATGTCAAGTATCTATTTTGAAGTCTTGATCGATTTTGGGGGTTGGGAAGGATCAGGTGATGGTTTTGGGTGTGATTTGATTTTCGTCTAGAACATCAAAAATCCTTCAGGATGCTCCAAAATGACTCATCTATATCTATAATGATAGATCTTGATTAGGAGTATCTTTTTCTAGTACATGTCAAGTATCTATTTTGAAGTCTTGATCGATTTTGGGGGTTGGGAAGGATCAGGTGATGGTTGTGGGTGTGATTTGATTTTCGTCTAGAACATCAAAAATCCTTCAGGATGCTCCAAAATGACTTATCTATATCTATAATGATAGATCTTGATTAGGAGTATCTTTTTCTAGTAAATGTCAAGTATCTATTTTGAAGTCTTGATCGATTTTGGGGGTTGGGAAGGATCAGGTGATGGTTTTGGGTGTGATTTGATTTTCGTCTAGAACATCAAAAATCCTTCAGGATGCTCCAAAATGACTCATCTATATCTATAATGATAGATCTTGATTAGGAGTATCTTTTTCTAGTACATGTCAAGTATCTATTTTGAAGTCTTGATCGATTTTGGGGGTTGGGAAGGATCAGGTGATGGTTTTGGGTGTGATTTGATTTTCGTCTAGAACATCAAAAATCCTTCAGGATGCTCCAAAATGACTCATCTATATCTATAATGATAGATCTTGATTAGGAGTATCTTTTTCTAGTACATGTCAAGTATCTATTTTGAAGTCTTGATCGATTTTGGGGGTTGGGGAGGATCAGGTGATGGTTTTGGGTGTGATTTGATTTTCGTCTAGAACATCAAAAATCCTTCAGGATGCTCCAAAATGACTCATCTATATCTATAATGATAGATCTTGATTAGGAGTATCTTTTTCTAGTACATGTCAAGTATCTATTTTGAAGTCTTGATCGATTTTGGGGGTTGGGAAGGATCAGGTGATGGTTTTGGGTGTGATTTGATTTTCGTCTAGAACATCAAAAATCCTTCAGGATGCTCCAAAATGACTCATCTATATCTATAATGATAGATCTTGATTAGGAGTATCTTTTTCTAGTACATGTCAAGTATCTATTTTGAAGTCTTGATCGATTTTGGGGGTTGGGAAGGATCAGGTGATGGTTTTGGGTGTGATTTGATTTTCGTCTAGAACATCAAAAATCCTTCAGGATGCTCCAAAATGACTCATCTATATCTATAATGATAGATCTTGATTAGGAGTATCTTTTTCTAGTACATGTCAAGTATCTATTTTGAAGTCTTGATCGATTTTGGGGGTTGGGAAGGATCAGGTGATGGTTTTGGGTGTGATTTGATTTTCGTCTAGAACATCAAAAATCCTTCAAGATGCTCCAAAATGACTCATCTATATCTATAATGATAGATCTTGATTAGGAGTATCTTTTTCTAGTACATGTCAAGTATCTATTTTGAAGTCTTGATCGATTTCGGGGGTTGGGAAGGATCAGGTGATGGTTTTGGGTGTGATTTGATTTTCGTCTAGAACATCAAAAATCCTTCAGGATGCTCCAAAATGACTCATCTATATCTATAATGATAGATCTTGATTAGGAGTATCTTTTTCTAGTACATGTCAAGTATCTATTTTGAAGTCTTGATCGATTTTGGGGGTTGAGAGGGATCAGGTGATGGTTGTGGGTGTGATTTGATTTTCGTCTAGAACATCAAAAATCCTTCAGGATGCTCCAAAATGACTCATCTATATCTATAATGATAGATCTTGATTAGGAGTATCTTTTTCTAGTACATGTCAAGTATCTATTTTGAAGTCTTGATCGATTTTGGGGGTTGGGAAGGATCAGGTGATGGTTTTGGGTGTGATTTGATTTTCGTCTAGAACATCAAAAATCCTTCAGGATGCTCCAAAATGACTCATCTATATCTATAATGATAGATCTTGATTAGGAGTATCTTTTTCTAGTACATGTCAAGTATCTATTTTGAAGTCTTGATCGATTTTGGGGGTTGGGAAGGATCAGGTGATGGTTTTGGGTGTGATTTGATTTTCGTCTAGAACATCAAAAATCCTTCAGGATGCTCCAAAATGACTCATCTATATCTATAATGATAGATCTTGATTAGGAGTATCTTTTTCTAGTACATGTCAAGTATCTATTTTGAAGTCTTGATCGATTTTGGGGGTTGGGGAGGATCAGGTGATGGTTTTGGGTGTGATTTGATTTTCGTCTAGAACATCAAAAATCCTTCAGGATGCTCCAAAATGACTCATCTATATCTATAATGATAGATCTTGATTAGGAGTATCTTTTTCTAGTACATGTCAAGTATCTATTTTGAAGTCTTGATCGATTTTGGGGGTTGGGAAGGATCAGGTGATGGTTTTGGGTGTGATTTGATTTTCGTCTAGAACATCAAAAATCCTTCAGGATGCTCCAAAATGACTCATCTATATCTATAATGATAGATCTTGATTAGGAGTATCTTTTTCTAGTACATGTCAAGTATCTATTTTGAAGTCTTGATCGATTTTGGGGGTTGGGAAGGATCAGGTGATGGTTTTGGGTGTGATTTGATTTTCGTCTAGAACATCAAAAATCCTTCAGGATGCTCCAAAATGACTCATCTATATCTATAATGATAGATCTTGATTAGGAGTATCTTTTTCTAGTACATGTCAAGTATCTATTTTGAAGTCTTGATCGATTTTGGGGGTTGGGAAGGATCAGGTGATGGTTTTGGGTGTGATTTGATTTTCGTCTAGAACATCAAAAATCCTTCAAGATGCTCCAAAATGACTCATCTATATCTATAATGATAGATCTTGATTAGGAGTATCTTTTTCTAGTACATGTCAAGTATCTATTTTGAAGTCTTGATCGATTTCGGGGGTTGGGAAGGATCAGGTGATGGTTTTGGGTGTGATTTGATTTTCGTCTAGAACATCAAAAATCCTTCAGGATGCTCCAAAATGACTCATCTATATCTATAATGATAGATCTTGATTAGGAGTATCTTTTTCTAGTACATGTCAAGTATCTATTTTGAAGTCTTGATCGATTTTGGGGGTTGAGAGGGATCAGGTGATGGTTGTGGGTGTGATTTGATTTTCGTCTAGAACATCAAAAATCCTTCAGGATGCTCCAAAATGACTCATCTATATCTATAATGATAGATCTTGATTAGGAGTATCTTTTTCTAGTACATGTCAAGTATCTATTTTGAAGTCTTGATCGATTTTGGGGGTTGGGAAGGATCAGGTGATGGTTTTGGGTGTGATTTGATTTTCGTCTAGAACATCAAAAATCCTTCAGGATGCTCCAAAATGACTCATCTATATCTATAATGATAGATCTTGATTAGGAGTATCTTTTTCTAGTACATGTCAAGTATCTATTTTGAAGTCTTGATCGATTTTGGGGGTTGGGAAGGATCAGGTGATGGTTTTGGGTGTGATTTGATTTTCGTCTAGAACATCAAAAATCCTTCAGGATGCTCCAAAATGACTCATCTATATCTATAATGATAGATCTTGATTAGGAGTATCTTTTTCTAGTACATGTCAAGTATCTATTTTGAAGTCTTGATCGATTTTGGGGGTTGGGAAGGATCAGGTGATGGTTTTGGGTGTGATTTGATTTTCGTCTAGAACATCAAAAATCCTTCAGGATGCTCCAAAATGACTCATCTATATCTATAATGATAGATCTTGATTAGGAGTATCTTTTTCTAGTACATGTCAAGTATCTATTTTGAAGTCTTGATCGATTTTGGGGGTTGGGAAGGATCAGGTGATGGTTTTGGGTGTGATTTGATTTTCGTCTAGAACATCAAAAATCCTTCAGGATGCTCCAAAATGACTCATCTATATCTATAATGATAGATCTTGATTAGGAGTATCTTTTTCTAGTACATGTCAAGTATCTATTTTGAAGTCTTGATCGATTTTGGGGGTTGGGAAGGATCAGGTGATGGTTTTGGGTGTGATTTGATTTTCGTCTAGAACATCAAAAATCCTTCAGGATGCTCCAAAATGACTCATCTATATCTATAATGATAGATCTTGATTAGGAGTATCTTTTTCTAGTACATGTCAAGTATCTATTTTGAAGTCTTGATCGATTTTGGGGGTTGGGAAGGATCAGGTGATGGTTTTGGGTGTGATTTGATTTTCGTCTAGAACATCAAAAGTCCTTCAGGATGCTCCAAAATGACTCATCTATATCTATAATGATAGATCTTGATTAGGAGTATCTTTTTCTAGTACATGTCAAGTATCTATTTTGAAGTCTTGATCGATTTTGGGGGTTGGGAAGGATCAGGTGATGGTTTTGGGTGTGATTTGATTTTCGTCTAGAACATCAAAAATCCTTCAGGATGCTCCAAAATGACTCATCTATATCTATAATGATAGATCTTGATTAGGAGTATCTTTTTCTAGTACATGTCAAGTATCTTTTTTGAAGTCTTGATCGATTTTGGGGTTGGGAAGGATCAGGTGATGGTTTTGGGTGTGATTTGATTTTCGTCTAGAACATCAAAAATCCTTCAGGATGCTCCAAAATGACTCATCTATATCTATAATGATAGATCTTGATTAGGAGTATCTTTTTCTAGTACATGTCAAGTATCTATTTTGAAGTCTTGATCGATTTTGGGGGTTGGGAAGGATCAGGTGATGGTTTTGGGTGTGATTTGATTTTCGTCTAGAACATCAAAAATCCTTCAGGATGCTCCAAAATGACTCATCTATATCTATAATGATAGATCTTGATTAGGAGTATCTTTTTCTAGTACATGTCAAGTATCTATTTTGAAGCCTTGATCGATTTTGGGGGTTGGGAAGGATCAGGTGATGGTTTTGGGTGTGATTTGATTTTCGTCTAGAACATCAAAAATCCTTCAGGATGCTCCAAAATGACTCATCTATATCTATAATGATAGATCTTGATTAGGAGTATCTTTTTCTAGTACATGTCAAGTATCTATTTTGAAGTCTTGATCGATTTTGGGGGTTGGGAAGGATCAGGTGATGGTTTTGGGTGTGATTTGATTTTCGTCTAGAACATCAAAAATCCCTCAGGATGCTCCAAAATGACTCATCTATATCTATAATGATAGATCTTGATTAGGAGTATCTTTTTCTAGTACATGTCAAGTATCTATTTTGAAGTCTTGACCGATTTTGGGGGTTGGGAAGGATCAGGTGATGGTTGTGGGTGTGATTTGATTTTCGTCTAGAACATCAAAAATCCTTCAGGATGCTCCAAAATGACTCATCTATATCTATAATGATAGATCTTGATTAGGAGTATCTTTTTCTAGTACATGTCAAGTATCTATTTTGAAGTCTTGATCGATTTTGGGGGTTGGGAAGGATCAGGTGATGGTTTTGGGTGTGATTTGATTTTCGTCTAGAACATCAAAAATCCTTCAGGATGCTCCAAAATGACTCATCTATATCTATAATGATAGATCTTGATTAGGAGTATCTTTTTCTAGTACATGTCAAGTATCTATTTTGAAGTCTTGATCGATTTTGGGGGTTGGGAAGGATCAGGTGATGGTTTTGGGTGTGATTTGATTTTCGTCTAGAACATCAAAAATCCTTCAGGATGCTCCAAAATGACTCATCTATATCTATAATGATAGATCTTGATTAGGAGTATCTTTTTCTAGTACATGTCAAGTATCTATTTTGAAGTCTTGATCGATTTTGGGGGTTGGGAAGGATCAGGTGATGGTTTTGGGTGTGATTTGATTTTCGTCTAGAACATCAAAAATCCTTCAGGATGCTCCAAAATGACTCATCTATATCTATAATGATAGATCTTGATTAGGAGTATCTTTTTCTAGTACATGTCAAGTATCTATTTTGAAGTCTTGACCGATTTTGGGGGTTGGGAAGGATCAGGTGATGGTTGTGGGTGTGATTTGATTTTCGTCTAGAACATCAAAAATCCTTCAGGATGCTCCAAAATGACTCATCTATATCTATAATGATAGATCTTGATTAGGAGTATCTTTTTCTAGTACATGTCAAGTATCTATTTTGAAGTCTTGATCGATTTTGGGGGTTGGGAAGGATCAGGTGATGGTTTTGGGTGTGATTTGATTTTCGTCTAGAACATCAAAAATCCTTCAGGATGCTCCAAAATGACTCATCTATATCTATAATGATAGATCTTGATTAGGAGTTTCTTTTTCTAGTACATGTCAAGTATCTATTTTGAAGTCTTGATCGATTTTGGGGTTGGGAAGGATCAGGTGATGGTTTTGGGTGTGATTTGATTTTCGTCTAGAACATCAAAAATCCTTCAGGATGCTCCAAAATGACTCATCTATATCTATAATGATAGATCTTGATTAGGAGTATCTTTTTCTAGTACATGTCAAGTATCTATTTTGAAGTCTTGATCGATTTTGGGGGTTGGGAAGGATCAGGTGATGGTTTTGGGTGTGATTTGATTTTCGTCTAGAACATCAAAAATCCTTCAGGATGCTCCAAAATGACTCATCTATATCTATAATGATAGATCTTGATTAGGAGTATCTTTTTCTAGTACATGTCAAGTATCTATTTTGAAGTCTTGATCGATTTTGGGGGTTGGGAAGGATCAGGTGATGGTTTTGGGTGTGATTTGATTTTCGTCTAGAACATCAAAAATCCTTCAGGATGCTCCAAAATGACTCATCTATATCTATAATGATAGATCTTGATTAGGAGTATCTTTTTCTAGTACATGTCAAGTATCTATTTTGAAGTCTTGATCGATTTTGGGGGTTGGGAAGGATCAGGTGATGGTTTTGGGTGTGATTTGATTTTCGTCTAGAACATCAAAAATCCTTCAGGATGCTCCAAAATAACTCATCTATATCTATAATGATAGATCTTGATTAGGAGTATCTTTTTCTAGTACATGTCAAGTATCTATTTTGAAGTCTTGATCGATTTTGGGGGTTGGGAAGGATCAGGTGATGGTTTTGGGTGTGATTTGATTTTCGTCTAGAACATCAAAAATCCTTCAGGATGCTCCAAAATGACTCATCTATATCTATAATGATAGATCTTGATTAGGAGTATCTTTTTCTAGTACATGTCAAGTATCTATTTTGAAGTCTTGATCGATTTTGGGGGTTGGGAAGGATCAGGTGATGGTTTTGGGTGTGATTTGATTTTCGTCTAGAACATCAAAAATCCTTCAGGATGCTCCAAAATGACTCATCTATATCTATAATGATAGATCTTGATTAGGAGTATCTTTTTCTAGTACATGTCAAGTATCTATTTTGAAGTCTTGATCGATTTTGGGGGTTGGGAAGGATCAGGTGATGGTTTTGGGTGTGATTTGATTTTCGTCTAGAACATCAAAAATCCTTCAGGATGCTCCAAAATGACTCATCTATATCTATAATGATAGATCTTGATTAGGAGTATCTTTTTCTAGTACATGTCAAGTATCTATTTTGAAGTCTTGATCGATTTTGGGGGTTGGGAAGGATCAGGTGATGGTTTTGGGTGTGATTTGATTTTCGTCTAGAACATCAAAAATCCTTCAGGATGCTCCAAAATGACTCATCTATATCTATAATGATAGATCTTGATTAGGAGTATCTTTTTCTAGTACATGTCAAGTATCTATTTTGAAGTCTTGATCGATTTTGGGGGTTGGGAAGGATCAGGTGATGGTTTTGGGTGTGATTTGATTTTCGTCTAGAACATCAAAAATCCTTCAGGATGCTCCAAAATGACTCATCTATATCTATAATGATAGATCTTGATTAGGAGTATCTTTTTCTAGTACATGTCAAGTATCTATTTTGAAGTCTTGATCGATTTTGGGGGTTGGGAAGGATCAGGTGATGGTTTTGGGTGTGATTTGATTTTCGTCTAGAACATCAAAAATCCTTCAGGATGCTCCAAAATGACTCATCTATATCTATTATGATAGATCTTGATTAGGAGTATCTTTTTCTAGTACATGTCAAGTATCTATTTTGAAGTCTTGATCGATTTTGGGGGTTGGGAAGGATCAGGTGATGGTTTTGGGTGTGATTTGATTTTCGTCTAGAACATCAAAAATCCTTCAGGATGCTCCAAAATGACTCATCTATATCTATAATGATAGATCTTGATTAGGAGTATCTTTTTCTAGTACATGTCAAGTATCTATTTTGAAGTCTTGATCGATTTTGGGGGTTGGGAAGGATCAGGTGATGGTTTTGGGTGTGATTTGATTTTCGTCTAGAACATCAAAAATCCTTCAGGATGCTCCAAAATGACTCATCTATATCGATAATGATAGATCTTGATTAGGAGTATCTTTTTCTAGTACATGTCAAGTATCTATTTTGAAGTCTTGATCGATTTTGGGGGTTGGGAAGGATCAGGTGATGGTTTTGGGTGTGATTTGATTTTCGTCTAGAACATCAAAAATCCTTCAGGATGCTCCAAAATGACTCATCTATATCTATAATGATAGATCTTGATTAGGAGTATCTTTTTCTAGTACATGTCAAGTATCTATTTTGAAGTCTTGATCGATTTTGGGGGTTGGGAAGGATCAGGTGATGGTTTTGGGTGTGATTTGATTTTCGTCTAGAACATCAAAAATCCTTCAGGATGCTCCAAAATGACTCATCTATATCGATAATGATAGATCTTGATTAGGAGTATCTTTTTCTAGTACATGTCAAGTATCTATTTTGAAGTCTTGATCGATTTTGGGGGTTGGGAAGGATCAGGTGATGGTTTTGGGTGTGATTTGATTTTCGTCTAGAACATCAAAAATCCTTCAGGATGCTCCAAAATGACTCATCTATATCTATAATGATAGATCTTGATTAGGAGTATCTTTTTCTAGTACATGTCAAGTATCTATTTTGAAGTCTTGATCGATTTTGGGGGTTGGGAAAGATCAGGTGATGGTTTTGGGTGTGATTTGATTTTCGTCTAGAACATCAAAAATCCTTCAGGATGCTCCAAAATGACTCATCTATATCTATAATGATAGATCTTGATTAGGAGTATCTTTTTCTAGTACATGTCAAGTATCTATTTTGAAGTGTTGATCGATTTTGGGGGTTGGGAAGGATCAGGTGATGGTTTTGGGTGTGATTTGATTTTCGTCTAGAACATCAAAAATCCTTCAGGATGCTCCAAAATGACTCATCTATATCTATAATGATAGATCTTGATTAGGAGTATCTTTTTCTAGTACATGTCAAGTATCTATTTTGAAGTCTTGATCGATTTTGGGGGTTGGGAAGGATCAGGTGATGGTTTTGGGTGTGATTTGATTTTCGTCTAGAACATCAAAAATCCTTCAGGATGCTCCAAAATGACTCATCTATATCTATAATGATAGATCTTGATTAGGAGTATCTTTTTCTAGTACATGTCAAGTATCTATTTTGAAGTCTTGATCGATTTTGGGGGTTGGGAAGGATCAGGTGATGGTTTTGGGTGTGATTTGATTTTCGTCTAGAACATCAAAATTCCTTCAGGATGCTCCAAAATGACTCATCTATATCTATGATGATAGATCTTGATTAGGAGTATCTTTTTCTAGTACATGTCAAGTATCTATTTTGAAGTCTTGATCGATTTTGGGGGTTGGGAAGGATCAGGTGATGGTTTTGGGTGTGATTTGATTTTCGTCTAGAACATCAAAAATCCTTCAGGATGCTCCAAAATGACTCATCTATATCTATAATGATAGATCTTGATTAGGAGTATCTTTTTCTAGTACATGTCAAGTATCTATTTTGAAGTCTTGATCGATTTTGGGGGTTGGGAAGGATCAGGTGATGGTTTTGGGTGTGATTTGATTTTCGTCTAGAACATCAAAAATCCTTCAGGATGCTCCAAAATGACTCATCTATATCTATAATGATAGATCTTGATTAGGAGTATCTTTTTCTAGTACATGTCAAGTATCTATTTTGAAGTCTTGATCGATTTTGGGGGTTGGGAAGGATCAGGTGATGGTTTTGGGTGTGATTTGATTTTCGTCTAGAACATCAAAAATCCTTCAGGATGCTCCAAAATGACTCATCTATATCTATAATGATAGATCTTGATTAGGAGTATCTTTTTCTAGTACATGTCAAGTATCTATTTTGAAGTCTTGATCGATTTTGGGGGTTGGGAAGGATCAGGTGATGGTTTTGGGTGTGATTTGATTTTCGTCTAGAACATCAAAAATCCTTCAGGATGCTCCAAAATGACTCATCTATATCTATAATGATAGATCTTGATTAGGAGTATCTTTTTCTAGTACATGTCAAGTATCTATTTTGAAGTCTTGATCGATTTTGGGGGTTGGGAAGGATCAGGTGATGGTTTTGGGTGTGATTTGATTTTCGTCTAGAACATCAAAAATCCTTCAGGATGCTCCAAAATGACTCATCTATATCTATAATGATAGATCTTGATTAGGAGTATCTTTTTCTAGTACATGTCAAGTATCTATTTTGAAGTCTTGATCGATTTTGGGGGTTGGGAAGGATCAGGTGATGGTTTTGGGTGTGATTTGATTTTCGTCTAGAACATCAAAAATCCTTCAGGATGCTCCAAAATGACTCATCTATATCTATAATGATAGATCTTGATTAGGAGTATCTTTTTCTAGTACATGTCAAGTATCTATTTTGAAGTCTTGATCGATTTTGGGGGTTGGGAAGGATCAGGTGATGGTTTTGGGTGTGATTTGATTGTCGTCTAGAACATCAAAAATCCTTCAGGATGCTCCAAAATGACTCATCTATATCGATAATGATAGATCTTGATTAGGAGTATCTTTTTCTAGTACATGTCAAGTATCTATTTTGAAGTCTTGATCGATTTTGGGGGTTGGGAAGGATCAGGTGATGGTTTTGGGTGTGATTTGATTTTCGTCTAGAACATCAAAAATCCTTCAGGATGCTCCAAAATGACTCATCTATATCTATAATGATAGATCTTGATTAGGAGTATCTTTTTCTAGTACATGTCAAGTATCTATTTTGAAGTCTTGATCGATTTTGGGGGTTGGGAAGGATCAGGTGATGGTTTTGGGTGTGATTTGATTTTCGTCTAGAACATCAAAAATCCTTCAGGATGCTCCAAAATGACTCATCTATATCTATAATGATAGATCTTGATTAGGAGTATCTTTTTCTAGTACATGTCAAGTATCTATTTTGAAGTCTTGATCGATTTTGGGGGTTGGGAAGGATCAGGTGATGGTTTTGGGTGTGATTTGATTTTCGTCTAGAACATCAAAAATCCTTCAGGATGCTCCAAAATGACTCATCTATATCTATAATGATAGATCTTGATTAGGAGTATCTTTTTCTAGTACATGTCAAGTATCTATTTTGAAGTCTTGATCGATTTTGGGGGTTGGGAAGGATCAGGTGATGGTTTTGGGTGTGATTTGATTTTCGTCTAGAACATCAAAAATCCTTCAGGATGCTCCAAAATGACTCATCTATATCTATAATGATAGATCTTGATTAGGAGTATCTTTTTCTAGTACATGTCAAGTATCTATTTTGAAGTCTTGATCGATTTTGGGGGTTGGGAAGGATCAGGTGATGGTTTTGGGTGTGATTTGATTTTCGTCTAGAACATCAAAAATCCTTCAGGATGCTCCAAAATGACTCATCTATATCTATAATGATAGATCTTGATTAGGAGTATCTTTTTCTAGTACATGTCAAGTATCTATTTTGAAGTCTTGATCGATTTTGGGGGTTGGGAAGGATCAGGTGATGGTTTTGGGTGTGATTTGATTTTCGTCTAGAACATCAAAAATCCTTCAGGATGCTCCAAAATGACTCATCTATATCTATAATGATAGATCTTGATTAGGAGTATCTTTTTCTAGTAAATGTCAAGTATCTATTTTGAAGTCTTGATCGATTTTGGGGGTTGGGAAGGATCAGGTGATGGTTTTGGGTGTGATTTGATTTTCGTCTAGAACATCAAAAATCCTTCAGGATGCTCCAAAATGACTCATCTATATCTATAATGATAGATCTTGATTAGGAGTATCTTTTTCTAGTACATGTCAAGTATCTATTTTGAAGTCTTGATCGATTTTGGGGGTTGGGAAGGATCAGGTGATGGTTTTGGGTGTGATTTGATTTTCGTCTAGAACATCAAAAATCCTTCAGGATGCTCCAAAATGACTCATCTATATCTATAATGATAGATCTTGATTAGGAGTATCTTTTTCTAGTACATGTCAAGTATCTATTTTGAAGTCTTGATCGATTTTGGGGGTTGGGAAGGATCAGGTGATGGTTTTGGGTGTGATTTGATTTTCGTCTAGAACATCAAAAATCCTTCAGGATGCTCCAAAATGACTCATCTATATCTATAATGATAGATCTTGATTAGGAGTATCTTTTTCTAGTACATGTCAAGTATCTATTTTGAAGTCTTGATCGATTTTGGGGGTTGGGAAGGATCAGGTGATGGTTTTGGGTGTGATTTGATTTTCGTCTAGAACATCAAAAATCCTTCAGGATGCTCCAAAATGACTCATCTATATCTATAATGATAGATCTTGATTAGGAGTATCTTTTTCTAGTACATGTCAAGTATCTATTTTGAAGTCTTGATCGATTTTGGGGGTTGGGAAGGATCAGGTGATGGTTTTGGGTGTGATTTGATTTTCGTCTAGAACATCAAAAATCCTTCAGGATGCTCCAAAATGACTCATCTATATCTATAATGATAGATCTTGATTAGGAGTATCTTTTTCTAGTACATGTCAAGTATCTATTTTGAAGTCTTGATCGATTTTGGGGGTTGGGAAGGATCAGGTGATGGTTTTGGGTGTGATTTGATTTTCGTCTAGAACATCAAAAATCCTTCAGGATGCTCCAAAATGACTCATCTATATCTATAATGATAGATCTTGATTAGGAGTATCTTTTTCTAGTACATGTCAAGTATCTATTTTGAAGTCTTGATCGATTTTGGGGGTTGGGAAGGATCAGGTGATGGTTTTGGGTGTGATTTGATTTTCGTCTAGAACATCAAAAATCCTTCAGGATGCTCCAAAATGACTCATCTATATCTATAATGATAGATCTTGATTAGGAGTATCTTTTTCTAGTACATGTCAAGTATCTATTTTGAAGTCTTGATCGATTTTGGGGGTTGGGAAGGATCAGGTGATGGTTTTGGGTGTGATTTGATTTTCGTCTAGAACATCAAAAATCCTTCAGGATGCTCCAAAATGACTCATCTATATCTATAATGATAGATCTTGATTAGGAGTATCTTTTTCTAGTACATGTCAAGTATCTTTTTTGAAGTCTTGATCGATTTTGGGGGTTGGGAAGGATCAGGTGATGGTTTTGGGTGTGATTTGATTTTCGTCTAGAACATCAAAAATCCTTCAGGATGCTCCAAAATGACTCATCTATATCTATAATGATAGATCTTGATTAGGAGTATCTTTTTCTAGTACATGTCAAGTATCTATTTTGAAGTCTTGATCGATTTTGGGGGTTGGGAAGGATCAGGTGATGGTTTTGGGTGTGATTTGATTTTCGTCTAGAACATCAAAAATCCTTCAGGATGCTCCAAAATGACTCATCTATATCTATAATGATAGATCTTGATTAGGAGTATCTTTTTCTAGTACATGTCAAGTATCTATTTTGAAGTCTTGATCGATTTTGGGGGTTGGGAAGGATCAGGTGATGGTTTTGGGTGTGATTTGATTTTCGTCTAGAACATCAAAAATCCTTCAGGATGCTCCAAAATGACTCATCTATATCTATAGTGATAGATCTTGATTAGGAGTATCTTTTTCTAGTACATGTCAAGTATCTATTTTGAAGTCTTGATCGATTTTGGGGGTTGGGAAGGATCAGGTGATGGTTTTGGGTGTGATTTGATTTTCGTCTAGAACATCAAAAATCCTTCAGGATGCTCCAAAATGACTCATCTATATCTATAATGATAGATCTTGATTAGGAGTATCTTTTTCTAGTACATGTCAAGTATCTATTTTGAAGTCTTGATCGATTTTGGGGGTTGGGAAGGATCAGGTGATGGTTTTGGGTGTGATTTGATTTTCGTCTAGAACATCAAAAATCCTTCAGGATGCTCCAAAATGACTCATCTATATCTATAATGATAGATCTTGATTAGGAGTATCTTTTTCTAGTACATGTCAAGTATCTATTTTGAAGTCTTGATCGATTTTGGGGGTTGGGAAGGATCAGGTGATGGTTTTGGGTGTGATTTGATTTTCGTCTAGAACATCAAAAATCCTTCAGGATGCTCCAAAATGACTCATCTATATCTATAATGATAGATCTTGATTAGGAGTATCTTTTTCTAGTACATGTCAAGTATCTATTTTGAAGTCTTGATCGATTTTGGGGGTTGGGAAGAATCAGGTGATGGTTTTGGGTGTGATTTGATTTTCGTCTAGAACATCAAAAATCCTTCAGGATGCTCCAAAATGACTCATCTATATCTATAATGATAGATCTTGATTAGGAGTATCTTTTTCTAGTACATGTCAAGTATCTATTTTGAAGTCTTGATCGATTTTGGGGGTTGGGAAGGATCAGGTGATGGTTTTGGGTGTGATTTGATTTTCGTCTAGAACATCAAAAATCCTTCAGGATGCTCCAAAATGACTCATCTATATCTATAATGATAGATCTTGATTAGGAGTATCTTTTTCTAGTACATGTCAAGTATCTATTTTGAAGTCTTGATCGATTTTGGGGGTTGGGAAGGATCAGGTGATGGTTTTGGGTGTGATTTGATTTTCGTCTAGAACATCAAAAATCCTTCAGGATGCTCCAAAATGACTCATCTATATCTATAATGATAGATCTTGATTAGGAGTATCTTTTTCTAGTACATGTCAAGTATCTATTTTGAAGTCTTGATCGATTTTGGGGGTTGGGAAGGATCAGGTGATGGTTTTGGGTGTGATTTGATTTTCGTCTAGAACATCAAAAATCCTTCAGGATGCTCCAAAATGACTCATCTATATCTATAATGATAGATCTTGATTAGGAGTATCTTTTTCTAGTACATGTCAAGTATCTATTTTGAAGTCTTGATCGATTTTGGGGGTTGGGAAGGATCAGGTGATGGTTTTGGGTGTGATTTGATTTTCGTCTAGAACATCAAAAATCCTTCAGGATGCTAAAAAATGACTCATATATCTATAATGATAGATCTTGATTAGGAGTATCTTTTTCTAGTACATGTCAAGTATCTATTTTGAAGTCTTGATCGATTTTGGGGGTTGGAAAGGATCAGGTGATGGTTTTGGGTGTGATTTGATTTTCGTCTAGAACATCAAATATCCTTCAGGATGCTCCAAAATGACTCATCTATATCTATAATGATAGATCTTGATTAGGAGTATCTTTTTCTAGTACATGTCAAGTATCTATTTTGAAGTCTTGATTGGTTTTTGGGGGTTGGGAAGGATCAGGTGATGGTTTTGGGTGTGATTTGATTTTCGTCTAGAACATCAAAAATCCTTCAGGATGCTCCAAAATGACTCATCTATATCTATAATGATAGATCTTGATTAGGAGTATCTTTTTCTAGTACATGTCAAGTATCTATTTTGAAGTCTTGATCGATTTTGGGGGTTGGGAAGGATCAGGTGATGGTTTTGGGTGTGATTTGATTTTCGTCTAGAACATCAAAAATCCTTCAGGATGCTCCAAAATGACTCATCTATATCTATAATGATAGATCTTGATTAGGAGTATCTTTTTCTAGTACATGTCAAGTATCTATTTTGAAGTCTTGATCGATTTTGGGGGTTGGGAAGGATCAGGTGATGGTTTTGGGTGTGATTTGATTTTCGTCTAGAACATCAAAAATCCTTCAGGATGCTCCAAAATGACTCATCTATATCTATAATGATAGATCTTGATTAGGAGTATCTTTTTCTAGTACATGTCAAGTATCTATTTTGAAGTCTTGATCGATTTTGGGGGTTGGGAAGGATCAGTTGATGGTTTTGTGTGTGATTTGATTTTCGTCTAGAACATCAAAAATCCTTCAGGATGCTCCAAAATGACTCATCTATATCTATAATGATAGATCTTGATTAGGAGTATCTTTTTCTAGTGCATGTCAAGTATCTTTTTTGAAGTCTTGATCGATTTTGGGGTTTGGGAAGGATCAGGTGATGGTTTTGGGTGTGATTTGATTTTCGTCTAGAACATCAAAAATCCTTCAGGATGCTCCAACATGACTCATCTATATCTATAATGATAGATCTTGATTAGGAGTATCTTTTTCTAGTACATGTCAAGTATCTATTTTGAAGTCTTGATCGATTTTGGGGGTTGGGAAGGATCAGGTGATGGTTTTGGGTGTGATTTGATTTTCGTCTAGAACATCAAAAATCCTTCAGGATGCTCCAAAATGACTCATCTATATCTATAATGATAGATCTTGATTAGGAGTATCTTTTTCTAGTACATGTCAAGTATCTATTTTGAAGTCTTGATCGATTTTGGGGGTTGGGAAGGATCAGGTGATGGTTTTGGGTGTGATTTGATTTTCGTCTAGAACATCAAAAATCCTTCAGGATGCTCCAAAATGACTCATCTATATCTATAATGATAGATCTTGATTAGGAGTATCTTTTTCTAGTACATGTCAAGTATCTATTTTGAAGTCTTGATCGATTTTGGGGGTTGGGAAGGATCAGGTGATGGTTTTGGGTGTGATTTGATTTTCGTCTAGAACATCAAAAATCCTTCAGGATGCTCCAAAATGACTCATCTATATCTATAATGATAGATCTTGATTAGGAGTATCTTTTTCTAGTACATGCCAAGTATCTATTTTGAAGTCTTGATCGATTTTGGGGGTTGGGAAGGATCAGGTGATGGTTTTGGGTGTGATTTGATTTTCGTCTAGAACATCAAAAATCCTTCAGGATGCTCCAAAATGACTCATCTATATCTATAATGATAGATCTTGATTAGGAGTATCTTTTTCTAGTACATGTCAAGTATCTATTTTGAAGTCTTGATCGATTTTGGGGGTTGGGAAGGATCAGGTGATGGTTTTAGGTGTGATTTGATTTTCGTCTAGAACATCAAAAATCCTTCAGGATGCTCCAAAATGACTCATCTATATCTATAATGATAGATCTTGATTAGGAGTATCTTTTTCTAGTACATGTCAAGTATCTATTTTGAAGTCTTGATCGATTTTGGGGGTTGGGAAGGATCAGGTGATGGTTTTGGGTGTGATTTGATTTTCGTCTAGAACATAAAAAATCCTTTAGGATGCTCCAAAATGACTCATCTATATCTATAATGATAGATCTTGATTAGGAGTATCTTTTTCTAGTACATGTCAAGTATCTATTTTGAAGTCTTGATCGATTTTGGGGGTTGGGAAGGATCAGGTGATGGTTTTGGGTGTGATTTGATTTTCGTCTAGAACATCAAAAATCCTTCAGGATGCTCCAAAATGACTCATCTATATCTATAATGATAGATCTTGATTAGGAGTATCTTTTTCTAGTACATGTCAAGTATCTATTTTGAAGTCTTGATCGATTTTGGGGGTTGGGAAGGATCAGGTGATGGTTTTGGGTGTGATTTGATTTTCGTCTAGAACATCAAAAATCCTTCAGGATGCTCCAAAATGACTCATCTATATCTATAATGATAGATCTTGATTAGGAGTATCTTTTTCTAGTACATGTCAAGTATCTATTTTGAAGTCTTGATCGATTTTGGGGGTTGGGAAGGATCAGGTGATGGTTTTGGGTGTGATTTGATTTTCGTCTAGAACATCAAAAATCCTTCAGGATGCTCCAAAATGACTCATCTATATCTATAATGATAGATCTTGATTAGGAGTATCTTTTTCTAGTACATGTCAAGTATCTATTTTGAAGTCTTGATCGATTTTGGGGGTTGGGAAGGATCAGGTGATGGTTTTGGGTGTGATTTGATTTTCGTCTAGAACATCAAAAATCCTTCAGGATGCTCCAAAATGACTCATCTATATCTATAATGATAGATCTTGATTAGGAGTATCTTTTTCTAGTACATGTCAAGTATCTATTTTGAAGTCTTGATCGATTTTGGGGGTTGGGAAGGATCAGGTGATGGTTTTGGGTGTGATTTGATTTTCGTCTAGAACATCAAAAATCCTTCAGGATGCTCCAAAATGACTCATCTATATCTATAATGATAGATCTTGATTAGGAGTATCTTTTTCTAGTACATGTCAAGTATCTATTTTGAAGTCTTGATCGATTTTGGGGGTTGGGAAGGATCAGGTGATGGTTTTGGGTGTGATTTGATTTTCGTCTAGAACATCAAAAATCCTTCAGGATGCTCCAAAATGACTCATCTATATCTATAATGATAGATCTTGATTAGGAGTATCTTTTTCTAGTACATGTCAAGTATCTATTTTGAAGTCTTGATCGATTTTGGGGGTTGGGAAGGATCAGGTGATGGTTTTGGGTGTGATTTGATTTTCGTCTAGAACATCAAAAATCCTTCAGGATGCTCCAAAATGACTCATCTATATCTATAATGATAGATCTTGATTAGGAGTATCTTTTTCTAGTACATGTCAAGTATCTATTTTGAAGTCTTGATCGATTTTGGGGGTTGGGAAGGATCAGGTGATGGTTTTGGGTGTTATTTGATTTTCGTCTAGAACATCAAAAATCCTTCAGGATGCTCCAAAATGACTCATCTATATCTATAATGATAGATCTTGATTAGGAGTATCTTTTTCTAGTACATGTCAAGTATCTATTTTGAAGTCTTGATCGATTTTGGGGGTTGGGAAGGATCAGGTGATGGTTTTGGGTGTGATTTGATTTTCGTCTAGAACATCAAAAATCCTTCAGGATGCTCCAAAATGACTCATCTATATCTATAATGATAGATCTTGATTAGGAGTATCTTTTTCTAGTACATGTCAAGTATCTATTTTGAAGTCTTGATCGATTTTGGGGGTTGGGAAGGATCAGGTGATGGTTTTGGGTGTGATTTGATTTTCGTCTAGAACATCAAAAATCCTTCAGGATGCTCCAAAATGACTCATCTATATCTATAATGATAGATCTTGATTAGGAGTATCTTTTTCTAGTACATGTCAAGTATCTATTTTGAAGTCTTGATCGATTTTGGGGGTTGGGAAGGATCAGGTGATGGTTTTGGGTGTGATTTGATTTTCGTCTAGAACATCAAAAATCCTTCAGGATGCTCCAAAATGACTCATCTATATCTATAATGATAGATCTTGATTAGGAGTATCTTTTTCTAGTACATGTCAAGTATCTATTTTGAAGTCTTGATCGATTTTGGGGGTTGGGAAGGATCAGGTGATGGTTTTGGGTGTGATTTGATTTTCGTCTAGAACATCAAAAATCCTTCAGATGCTCCAAAATGACTCATCTATATCTATAATGATAGATCTTGATTAGGAGTATCTTTTTTTAGTACATGTCAAGTATCTATTTTGAAGTCTTGATCGATTTTGGGGGTTGGGAAGGATCAGGTGATGGTTTTGAGTGTGATTTGATTTTCGTCTAGAACATCAAAAATCCTTCAGGATGCTCCAAAATGACTCATCTATATCTATAATGATAGATCTTGATTAGGAGTATCTTTTTCTAGTACATGTCAAGTATCTATTTTGAAGTCTTGATCGATTTTGGGGGTTGGGAAGGATCAGGTGATGGTTTTGGGTGTGATTTGATTTTCGTCTAGAACATCAAAAATCCTTCAGGATGCTCCAAAATGACTCATCTATATCTATAATGATAGATCTTGATTAGGAGTATCTTTTTCTAGTACATGTCAAGTATCTATTTTGAAGTCTTGATCGATTTTGGGGGTTGGGAAGGATCAGGTGATGGTTTTGGGTGTGATTTGATTTTCGTCTAGAACATCAAAAATCCTTCAGGATGCTCCAAAATGACTCATCTATATCTATAATGATAGATCTTGATTAGGAGTATCTTTTTCTAGTACATGTCAAGTATCTATTTTGAAGTCTTGATCGATTTTGGGGGTTGGGAAGGATCAGGTGATGGTTTTGGGTGTGATTTGATTTTCGTCTAGAACATCAAAAATCCTTCAGGATGCTCCAAAATGACTCATCTATATCTATAATGATAGATCTTGATTAGGAGTATCTTTTTCTAGTACATGTCAAGTATCTATTTTGAAGTCTTGATCGATTTTGGGGGTTGGGAAGGATCAGGTGATGGTTTTGGGTGTGATTTGATTTTCGTCTAGAACATCAAAAATCCTTCAGGATGCTCCAAAATGACTCATCTATATCTATAATGATAGATCTTGATTAGGAGTATCTTTTTCTAGTACATGTCAAGTATCTATTTTGAAGTCTTGATCGATGGGGGTTGGGAAGGATCAGGTGATGGTTTTGGGTGTGATTTGATTTTCGTCTAGAACATCAAAAATCCTTCAGGATGCTCCAAAATGACTCATCTATATCTATAATGATAGATCTTGATTAGGAGTATCTTTTTCTAGTACATGTCAAGTATCTATTTTGAAGTCTTGATCGATTTTGGGGGTTGGGAAGGATCAGGTGATGGTTTTGGGTGTGATTTGATTTTCGTCTAGAACATCAAAAATCCTTCAGGATGCTCCAAAATGACTCATCTATATCTATAATGATAGATCTTGATTAGGAGTATCTTTTTCTAGTACATGTCAAGTATCTATTTTGAAGTCTTGATCGATTTTGGGGGTTGGGAAGGATCAGGTGATGGTTTTGGGTGTGATTTGATTTTCGTCTAGAACATCAAAAATCCTTCAGGATGCTCCAAAATGACTCATCTATATCTATAATGATAGATCTTGATTAGGAGTATCTTTTTCTAGTACATGTCAAGTATCTATTTTGAAGTCTTGATCGATTTTGGGGGTTGGGAAGGATCAGGTGATGGTTTTGGGTGTGATTTGATTTTCGTCTAGAACATCAAAAATCCTTCAGGATGCTCCAAAATGACTCATCTATATCTATAATGATAGATCTTGATTAGGAGTATCTTTTTCTAGTACATGTCAAGTAT
>NW_026605219.1:0-19048 GCF_945859685.1 Eupeodes corollae
CCCAACAGAGGCGGATGTCATTACAAAAGTACATATCTAGAGTCTTTATTTAGGAGTAGGTTAATTTTTTTAAAGATTTTTCTTTAAATTGTAGAAGAACGTACTTTTTGTCAGTTCTTCAAAAATATAGGCAAACTCAAAGCTTTGTGTGATAATTTAACATTTCTTGTGTCGAAATCATAATTCAGTAGTAGATCATAACCAAGGTTTAAAAAGCTCATTAACAAAAAAAGTACAAAGTACGTTAACTCGTAGATAACAACATGATCAAGAAAAGAGTCTACCTAATCTGGTTCTAAAAATTTGACAGCGAAAAACTGAGTCATTGGAAAAAAAAATGTTCACTACTAAAATTCAACCATAATTTTCGAATCCTTCATTTAAGCTAATGAAATTGTCACATGAAACCTTAAAAATTTTAAAAGAGGCTGGGATAAGACCCACTCTGATAACTTCCCATCCCGTCTGTAGAATTGTCTTGCTTAAAATGTTTGTAAGTTTTCTTGTTTTGTTAAAAAAGTTGTCAGTTGAATTATTCTTAACATTTTTAAGATGTTTTCATATGATAAAATAGTTTGATTTCAAAATCTATTTGTGTAAACGAGATTTTTATTTTAAAACCAATTTTTACCAATTTCCTAAAAGTTTTTTTTATGTTTTTATTTATTCTAAACAATTTACAAAATACATTTATAAATTATTTACTAAGGAAGACTTCAAGGCAACAATACCATTTGAAGTCGTTTTTTAAGTTCAAAATTAATTTAAGTTAAGATTAATTTATTATGATTAAATACAAAAAATTTAGAATGTGTTTGTGAATACATTAATACAAAAATTTTATAAGAGAAAAAAATTAAAATTAAAAAAATATATGATTATATAAATCTTAAAGATTCAGGGTTGGCAGGATTTAGTAGTTCCCCAAGTTGTTGTTTTCTGCTTGAAGAACCGTTGTCGTCAGTAATTATTTTTTGATGCAAGACATGTAATTAGACAATGTCATACTGACAATTCTACGTTACAAAAATTGCATTTCTCTGGTGTAATAATGCCTACTGGTGAAAAGTGTTTTTCCCAGCCTCATACGGAGTAATTTAATGTAGTTTTCTCTGGTAAGGTTTTTACTGCAGGGAGTGCGCTTTTTTCGTACATTCGCAAGATAGTTGACTTCTTTCGCACAAAGTGGCTACCTCATTATTTAAGTGTGCTGCTACTATTTTTTTTAATTAAACGCAATGATTCTAGTACTTCAATTGTTAATGGTAAGTTGAAAGTTTCCTAAGCTGCGGTGTCAGCATTTCGGTTTCGGTTGTCCTTGATGCCTACATGTCCAGGTACCCAAGCCAAGCAAGTATCTTTAGAAGAGTATAAGAGACTTCTCACATTTTCTAAGGGATGGCATTTATTGAAACCACTTTTAAAGCCATTTAGTATGCCGAGGTTGTCAGTTAAAATTATTTTTTTCCAGGTAGATCCTTGGTAAAAGATAAGCATTTCAGAATTACAGTATGTTCTGAAATATAACTTTAAGGTGAATCGGGAGAAGTCCTTAATTTTGAATTTTGAATTTTCATTTAATTCTAATTCCACTACTGCATAAAAGGAGTTTAGATCCTTAAACGAACCATCTGTAAAGAAAATACGATCGGCATTTTTATCAGCGATCATTTGACTATGAGGCCCTTAAAATGTTGATCCGGTGTATTGTATTTTTATGCCTTGGACGTTATCTTATTTATTGCAGAGATGGTACCCTTGCGAGGCTTTCCTATGCTAAGCGAATTTTTCGTAGCCTTGTGTAAAGGGTGCAAGGGATTTCCCAGAGCCTTGCATGCAAGTGAAATTGATCTTTTCTTAGCAAAGAGTTCAAATAGTAGATAACAAGCTTCTCTTCGAAGTGCTAATATAGGTGTTGTTTTAAGCTCACCTGTTGCCATTCGGAAGCATTGGTTGATGGCAGCATTAATAGTTTCTACATTTTTTTTTTGTAGTCCACATGAAAGTGGTCAAACCATGTTGAAGGGAACTATCTACTAAGGTCTTAGCTTGTCGGATGGCGGTTTCTATATGAGGGACTTTTCGTTTGGAGCAGATAATTTTGAGGGCATTGTTGCGTAGCTTAAGTTGATTCGTTGCTTTTTTTATTTGAAAATTCCATTTCAAATTTCCAGAAAAAAATATGCCAAGTATCCTGGATTCTCTTTTAAGTATTTCGCAGGGAAAGATGAAAGTTTTTTTTATTTATATAAACAAGTATAAATTGGAGAAATTAAATTAATTTGAAAGTCAATATCTTCTATTATTCAGGAGATATCGAAAACCGAACATCAATTTCTATCAAATTTGTGTACTGTTTTTTGTAGATTTTACTTTTTATGAAATAACTGACTATTGGATTTTTATACATAAATTACTTAAAGTAAAAAAAAAAAAATTAGTTTGAAGCCAATATTTTTAATTTTTGAAAAGATATTTGAGCCAATTCGATTTTTCTTAAAATTTTACCAAAAGTTAAAAACGTTATTCTTAGTTGCATTAAATTGTTTTAGAGATAAAATAAATTTTTTGTTCATAAAATTTTCGAGATGACAAATATTTTTTTCAATTTTTTGTTGTTATTTATAAAAAACCGTTAATTGGAATTTTTTCTAAAAATATTTTTGTTTTGTATCGCTTTGAAATTCAATTCAAGTCTCTAGCATTAATGGTTCGTGAGATATTTAGTGTTAACCAAAATAGTCATCTTTTTTTAAATTGAAATGGTAAGAAAACCCACCCACTCAATATTTTTAAAAGTCCTTTTTGCATTTTTGTCTGTATAATAAAATGTATGCGAAGTCGATATCTCTACTGGTTCTTTAGCTATGGACGACGGAAAACACTTCACAAACGAACTTACACACGCACGCCAAGACCAGACATCTCTCTAAAAATCTTTTATTTCGACTCTAGTGACCTTGAAACGTCGATAAATATCATAATTTTCAATTCGACAAATCGGACCGACTTTTTGTGGGTTTTAAAAGCATATTTAAGCTTGCAGCTAAGCACCGAACTCACTCTTTGTGAGTCAAAACTCTAGTTGTGGTCAACTATTAACTTATATTTAACAGTTCAAAATGCAGAAATTAAGAAATTTTGCAAGGGTGCTATAGGATTCTACTGTATTGACCTGAGAATATTTGGAACAACAACGTGGTACTTTTCTTAAATGACATAAGAACTAAATGAAAAAGTATTCCTGATGATCTTTAAGTAATAAACGGTTTTTTTAGCGTGTCTATCGAATTCACATATCCCCACAGAAAAATCTTGGAGGAAAATCCACGGGTCTGTGACGTGAAACTATGCGTTTACCCAACGCCTCCTCTATAATATATATGTTACGCCCGTCATGTTTAATCCACAGCTTTTAAATGATGTGCAATTGTTTAATTGGTGAACAAAAAAGTTAGCAATTATGGCTCTATAGCGCTTATTAGTCAATTTTTGTGAATTAAAAGGTTTCTCCCAATGGAACGTTATTAATGTGTTAGTTTAGTTTATTCATGTTGAAATGTCAAACCAAAAAAAAAAAAAATCACTTGACAGCTGTCAAAATGGCCGCCATTTTAATTTTTTAATTCTCTCCATTATAATCGAAACAACCTACACCAAAACTAAAATAGGGTGATGGTGTAGTTCATGTGGAAGCAGAATTTAGTTGTAATTGTCATTTATTCTAAGCTTTTTAAAGATATTTTTATTAACTTCCCATCATAGGAAGTTAGTTATTGTAATGGGTCCGATTTGTCAAATTAAAAACGTTGACATTTCTTGACGTTTCAAGGTCCCTAGAGTCGAAATAAAAGATTTTTAGAAAGATGTCTGTGCGTGCATGTGTACGTACGTTCGTACGTCCGCGATGTTTTTTTTCGCTGTTCATAGCTCAAGAACCAGAAGAGATATCGATTTCAAATAAATTTTGTTGTACAGATAATGAGGCAGAAAGATGCAGAAAGGGCTCTCAAGAAAATTGCTAGGGTTGTTTTTTACCATAGCAGTTTGAAAAAAAGGTGAACATTTTGGTTATGCCAAACAAGTATATTTTTTGGAAAAATTCCATTTGATGGTTTTTTTATAAATCAAAAAAACTGAAAAAAAAATGTGCCACCTCCAAAATTTTAAGACTTGAATATGATTTCATCTCCAAAACAATTTTGTGCAACGAAGAATAATGTTTTTAACATCCGATAAAATTTTGAGAAAAATCGAATTGACAGTTTTTTTATAAAAAAAAATATATCAAAAAAAAAACATTACTCAAAGTTGGTAAAAATTGAATATCGATTCAAATGTCTTTTCAAAAACTTAAAATTTGGGCTTCAATCTTATTTTATCTTATAAGAAATATTGTTTTCAACATAGGGACAAAGTTTGAGAAAAATCGAAATTGACAGTTTTTTTACAAAAAATAAAAACCTAAAAAAAAAATGTATAAAAGTTGATAAAAATTGATTTTCGACTCAAATATCTTTTCAAAAATTGTAGGTATTGATTCAAACTAATTTTATCTTATTAGAAATATTGTTTTTTACATACAGTCAAATTTTGAAAAAAATCGAATTTACAGTTTTTGTACAAAAAATTAAAAACCTAAACAAAAATGAACAAAAGTTGGTAAAAATTGATTTTCGATTCAAATGCTTTTCAAAAATTAAATATATTGGCTTCAAACGTATTTTATTTCACAGAAAATATTGTTTTCGATAATCAGTTATTTTTATACCAAAATCCAACAGTCCGTTTTTTCATAAAATATAAAATTTACAAAAAATAGTACGCAAATTTGGTACAAATTAATACGAGTACATACGGGATGGGAAGTTATCAGTGTGGGTCGCATCCCAGCCTCCTTTTATTTAGAGGAACAGGATGGATTGGACCTACCGTCTTAATCCAAATCCGAACGGCTTATTTGAGAAAGCATTTTTCGTGACAAGAACTACTGTTGTAGGATTTGTCAATTCTTAGCAAGTATAGCCTTAAGATTTTCGATACAAATATACCTTTAATTTATCTTCTTTAGAGCTGTAGCTTTTTTAGAAAATTTTATTTATTTTTTCACATTTTTCCAAATTTTACACGCCGAACCAGAAGAATTCAATGGCGCCTTCGTCTACTAGGTTGTGTGAGACTTAATTCTATATTAACACACGCCACTAACTTCTTTAGAGACTGAGAGTGATTTTCATGCAAAGATTGCAAAAATACGAATCCCTTTTAAAGAGTCTCGCAGAAGTTGCATATTACATATACATTTTTATTCGACATTGATAGCATCCGTTAAGGAGGTAAGCGTGAGCTAAGCATCAAAGCCAGGATCTCGAGTATAGTTCAAGCGTATATAATACACCACCATCATCATCAGGCGATATATGCCGTATGCACCTAGGATACGTTACGTATGGCAATGAGTATACGCGGTGTGGCTTAATATAGCGCTTAACGCTACTCATCCCGTTTAGGTTGTGTTTGTGGTGTTAATTAGACCTTTTAATTGCGTGATTTAGAGAGCTTCATTAAGCTCGTGAATTCGAGTGAATCACGCGTTCTTATAGGATAAGTTCTCCCGCATATCTGAGGATGCGCGACTAAACCTGAACCTGAACCTCAACCCAAACTACCATAAGCCATCGCCGCCTCCGGCCGTCCCGCAATAAGCCGATATATAAACTGCACTATACAGCTCAGCGGCCGGTGCAGTGGTGGTGGCGGCGCTGACGGTTGATGATTGTGCCGGTTGATATGTGATGTGGATGGATGATTGTCGTTCGCTCAGAACACACTTTTTTGTTGGCATCAGTGGCGCAGTTTAGTAAGTTGCTGATTTTATAGTTCGCCTCCTCATATACTTACACAACCAGCAGTAAGCTGGCTTCAAGTGCAAAAAAGATACGAAGGAATACTATATTATACATATACCTACCTACATCTAACCAACCTTTAAAATGCGGATTGCGGACGTTTGCATGAAGCGATGCATTTCGTCTGATAACAAGAGTATAGTTTGGGTTCAATGGTTTGCGTTAGTTTGTTGCTTAAGCCGGATGGTATATGCCACAAAGTCTGGTACGTGCCAACGTACGTGGCAATGCGCAAAAGAGGAGCCATTCGTGAGTTAAGTGCATATATATTTTTTGTTTTTTTGAGAACAAACTCCTCCAGCTAACCGACAGTATACTTGCCTTTATTGATATCCAAATTAATTAAGAAAAGTATAAAATGCTTGTAAGCGAGACTAAGATTATAATAGAGGTTAAGGTAAAGGTTGCATCAAGTTGCAAAATTTTAACGTTTTTCTTTTTCAAAAATCAACAAAAAGAATGAAGAAACATTGAAGATCAAGGAAGGTTATAACGCCCAAAATGACTTCATCTTATGTCGAAATATGTACGGACAAACATTATTTTAAGGCCCTACTTATTATTGAGAAACAACAAAATCTTTTTAGACAAGGTTCAGTGATTCATACAGGTGAAATTATTTTAAAAGAATATATGTAGCACCCGTTTCAGGATGGTTTGTGCGTAAGACTGTCATGCCAGAGGTCTTGGGTTCGATCCCTGCCTGTGCCATCTAAACTTTTATTTTAGGGGTACTGCCTCTTGCGGGGTATTGACCAATTCTCCAAAAGTAATTCTTGTCATAAAAAAAGCTTTCTGAAATTAGCCGTTCGGATTCGGCACATACACTGTAGGTCCCCTCCATCCTAATATCAGTGCTTGCTCACAGGAATGGTTGAGAGTTGTAAGTCATTAGTACCTGGTTCTCTACGGACTGTTGCGCCTCCTAATTTATTTAATTTTTGTATAGTTTTGAATGATAATACCCTTCAGACTGGTTGTTAACCTTATTAAATCCAACAGTGGGATTAAGAGGAAGTTAAATCTTACAACGATCTAATTTGGTCAGCAACTGAGTAAGCTAAGACTTTGAGGTCCCTCGTTGGGCGCCATTCGTTATACTGCATAAATAGTTGCAATAATACTAATTTATTGATCTGAAATCTTACAAAAATGAGTATACTTATGAATTCGCAAAACTATTCAAGGAGTAACTTCCACCTGCTTTCTATTCCGACATAAAATTGGAAGCATTTTTAAATTGAAACTATTTTCTAATCCAGAAATTCATATTTTCCTAACTTTTTTTCATAGTTCACAGACCTTCGCCGGTCCGTTAAGTTCTTAAAAAAAAACTTAATGTCAACAAAAAAAAAAAACATCAATCTTAAGCATCCTTATGCAGACTATACTGACACAGTCAATTCATTATTGGTAATTGTTGACATAAGGATCCGCAACCCCTTGACTAAAAAAAAACTACCTACCTACACAAAACAATACAACCTTCATCAAACAAAAACCCGGTTCGTAAATGAGCTATATAAAATAAAATCGATGACAAATTGCAAAAACACGTTACACCTAGTTAAGAAGCATAGACTTCCCTGACAAAACACTGAACAAGAACAAAACAATAACAAATACTATGTACGGTACGAAAATAAAGGCATACACACATACACCGAAACAGAAACAATAATCTACCACCAACTCGCAGCCGATTGTCATCCCCTATTGTTCTATTTCGGTGTAGCGGCTCAAAAAAATAAAATACACACAATACACCACAGTATGAAATAAAAGCAAAAGGACACCCCGCAAGCCCTGTGCAACAAACATATCAATGGGCAAATTAAAATAACAACCTAATCATCGTTTTAAGTTCCTTAAGGCCGGAGCAACAAAGCGCGTAGAAAGGACTATGACTATGACGACTACTACGACGGAGATCCATGAACCATGATGCGTGTACACGTTAAATAGGAAAATCCCTCTCTTCTGCTACGACCACGACGACGACAACGACTGACGACTAGCTCGTTTTGTCATCATCGCATCCCCTCTCTCTCCGCTGCCGCATCATAGAGGAAAGATATAAAATAAAAAAAGAAGGTTTTTCATTTATAAAGGGATATTTCCACCCTTAATTTGCGCGCCACCCTTTGCCTTTGTTGTGTTGATGTCCCGTGTTCTATTCACGGTGACAAAGTCAACGCAAATGTGTATACAGATCTCTGCCACGGCCTTCTGCTTTGCGGCGCACTCATCACGCAGTCAAATATCTTTTTAGCCAAATCGTACCGTCATCTCTCGCAGCATCAACTTTACCATCACCATCATCAGAGCATAGGTACAAGTGAACAAAAGTACATAGCATAGATATACCCATCCAACCCAAGTACAATAAGCCTAAAGTGTTTTGTGTGTCGCAGGAAGTGTTCGAACAGTTAACTCAAATGAATTGCTCCGACACCCTTCTCAATTACGATTGAATGTTATATTCTCTTTGAACTTATACTTCCTCGCTCGCTTTAGTTAGCAACCATCACCGCCACTAATACAACCAGAAATGGGATAAATTTCACCCCTCCCACCATTACCAGCGCGCTATCCTCCGGAGATCACAAAATATTTCTATTTCTAAAGAAGAGCGGACTTGAATTGGTCCCCTGTGGCATGTCGATATAACGCACAACGGGTGGTGGTGGTGGAGTAGGAACAAAAAAAAAACACAAAGACGTTTCATATCGAGGGATTTAAAAATGATGGATTGTTTTAAGAAGGTGATTCAGCAGGAATTTATAACTGTATAAATGGATTCAACCACCATAAGCAACACCCACCATCACCATAACCTCGAACACCATCTCTCCACAATTCCACCAGCAATCCTCTATACATTTCGCCAAATGTCCTCTAATTATGTAGACATTTGAGGAGATGACCGAGTTAATTTCCTATTGATTTGCATACATTTGCGTTGATAGCAAACGGTCGAAGGAACAAAGCGGATTCAGCGGCGCGGCGGCAGGGATTGTTCAAAAACTTAGATGTTATTACTTAATCCTGTTATGTCGTTTCCAACAAAGAAGACAGTCGAAATGGAAGTATCTTTAAATCAAGTTATGACAGCTAAGCTGCAATGCAAAGATATCTGAGTGGATTTGGGATGTCAGATGGGACTAGGATTTGCGTGTATACTTTTGATATGTTTCGGGTGATATAGGAGCGGGTGTGGAAGGACTTTCTTCTTTTTTTTAAAAGAGATTTAACGTTAAATTGGGGACGACACAAATAGGAACTTTTCTATAAGATATTAGGGTTTTTGTTTTTTACAAGAAAAGTTGATTTTCAAATAAATACTTCTTGGGAAATTTTACTTTGCAGGGGAAATAGTCTTAAAAATTCAAAAGGTTTTGGGTTTGAATATTTTTTGAAACTACATATTGAGAATCACTTAGAGACATTTCTCTTAGCAGAAGAGATATTTATATCGTTCACGAAGATAAGTTAAATAAAGTCCAACGTTCAGCCTGCCTATGTATAAGGGGATCGCTTCGCACGACCCCGTGTGCGGCACTGGGCATCTTGCTCTACCTTACACCTCTTGACATATTTAGCAAACAAATAGCTGCAAGCTCTGCTATTTGCCTCAATGCTTCGTCGCAGTGGACTAACAACAGCATTGGCCACTCCGTAATTCTAAGGTACTTAGAATCAATTCCAAAGCACACAGACTACACCATCCCCCAACTACAATTCGACAGAAACTTCCAGATTTCTATGCCTACCAGATCTTTTTGGGAGGATAGGACATTCTTGGAGGATGAGTCAATCCATTTTTACACAGATGGCTCAAAAACCAAAGAAGGGGTTGGTGGAGGTGTATACTCTGAACGACTGAAATTAAGTCTCTCATTCCGCCTTCCCAAACATTGTAGCGTGTTCCAGGCGGAACTTTTGGCGATTAAGGAAGTCTTTTCTTGGCTCAAAGAAAACGTGATATCAACATCTGATATCCGTATTTTCTCTGACAGCCAGGCCGCTATCAAATCTCTGGACTCTGTCTCTACAAACTCTATAACAGTCCATAACTGTCAATCATCTCTAATGGAGATGGCGCAACAGTTAAATATTCACCTTTGCTGGGTGCCAGGCCATAGAGACATTCCAGGTAACTGTAAGGCAGATGAACTCGCCAGTAACGGCACAGTACAGCCCATCCTACCACGTTTGGCAAGTACTGGCATACCAATCGCTACAGGTGGAACAACATCTCCACGTGTCAAGCCACAAAAAACATCTGGCCAACACTGGATATAAAACGTTCAAGGTGCTTGCTCTCTCTAAGCAAATCGCATATAAGCTCGATAATAGGTGTCATAACCGGACACTGTCTAATAGGAAAGCTCGCCACGAGACTAGGCGTATTCAAATGAATTTTGCAGAAGCTGTATGGACGAGGAAGAGGAAGAAACGGTTCTTCATCTTCTCTGCACATGCCCTGCTCTAGCTCGAAAACGCAAGAATTACCTAGGAGAATTCTTCTTTAACGATCTAAACGATCTAAATCATATCGGTTTATCAGCCTCTCACGTTTCGTAAGGGACTCAAGCTGGTTCCATTGAGCTTAGGAGGAAGCCTCAAGATTCATGTGGTATCACAATGGGCCATTAAACTGGCCTAAGTGTGTCCGTTTCCATCTTGGACAGCCTCTATAACCTAACATAACCTAACCCTATCGTTCACGAAAGAAATTTTACTAGTTTGTCATAATTTTTCCCATGCGAGAATACAGCCCGCGACCAAAAATTGTATGGAAAATAAAAGTTTAATCGTTGCAAAATGATAACCAATTTGTTGACCTTGACGTATTTCACTGTAGTTGTTAACATTCATTTCAGTATGAAAGAAAACACAATGACCTTTGATTTCTTTAATACAAACATTACTAATTTTTCCTGTGAAATTTAACATGTTAATAAATGTCTATATCAAATGTTTATTGAGAGACATATTCATCACTATCGGTTCTACAACCGATACCACAGTCCTGGACTCATACAACAAGTCTCTCCATTTTTCCCAAACGCGAGCCGACGCACGCAATCCAGTTGCGCACCCAAAGCTTTGGTCGTCCTGGTTAACACCATCTCTCCAGCTTAATTATTGTCTGCCACGCTGTCGCCTACCATTCGCACTACAAAAAAAAACTTTCGAAAGTAGGAGCCCACCGGAGTCTAATGAGCTTGATATCAGTTTCCAGGTAGATTGTATACAGCTCATGATTGTATAGGAAGAGTCTCTGTAATCTTCCTTCCTTAAATAAGGTGCCAACATAACTTATCAAGACTAAACTCTCAAACCCGCCTAAGAGGTCATATGGTCCAAATCTTGTATCGATATGTGAGTACTGGTAGAACCATCGTTTCTGGATTTTCTAGAGCATTGAAGAAATCGTGTATACCTTGTTTGGTTCTCGCGATGATGTCAATTTTGTCAACGTAAGCCAGTATCTGGTTGGCGATGATGGTCCCTCTTTTTGATGTCCCAGTTTCACGGATTGTGTGCCGTCCACCTCAACTTATCATCGTGCCTAACAATTGCACCTCTCACTCTCGTCGTTGAGGAATAAAATAAATTTAGTGGCGCAACAGTCCGTTAAGAACTAGAGCCTACAACTACAACTCTCAACCATTCCTTTGTGCGAAAACTATTGTCAGGGATGGAGAGGACCTACAGTTTTAAGCCGAATCCGAACGGCAAATTAGGGAAAAGCATGACATTTTTCATGACAAGAACTAGGTTCTCTTGGAGAATTTGTCAATTCCTCGCAAGATGGCATAGATAGGGATGGAACTCAAGACTGGGTACTACCGTCGCGTTGTTGAGGAAGCTTATACATACAATTTTGTATGTTCACGCTTACAAGGTGCAATTGACTCAAGAACTAAAGCCTCTTGGCCAATCGCTAGAATGTTTGCAAGAAATGACAACAGTGGATGATCAATTTTCGAAGCAAATAATCTTTAGCGATAAGGCACATTTTTACCTCAGTGGATACGAAAGTCATTTGAGAATACGCCTAGTCGCGTGGCGTGCTTTCCTATTATTCAAACGTGGTAGGATGGGCTGCACTTTACCGCTCCTGGCGAGTTACCTGGAATGTCTCTTTGGCCCGGCACCCAGCAAAGGATAATATTAACATGTTGTGTCATCTCCATTAGGGATGATCGACAGATATGGACTGTTATAGAGTTTGTAGAGACAGAGTCCAGGGATTTGATAGCAGCCTAACTATCTGAGAAAATACGAATATCAGATGTTGATATCACGTTTTATTTAAGCATTAACGGCATAGAACCATAGAAAATTTGGATCATCTAAAAGAGAGTGCCACCAAGGTCGCGGAGGCCATTTGGCCGATGTTTTGCTCCCTTTCAATATTATCATACTAAAAAGAGGCTGGGATGCGACCCACACTGATAACTTTCCATTCCGTCTGTCATTTGTCTTGCTTAAAAGTTTATCTATAATTATATACTCGTATCAAATTTTACCAAATTTGCGTACTATTTTTTGTATATTTTATTTTTTCCGAAAAAAACGGACTGTTGGATTTTTATATAAAATTTACTGAATATCGAAAACAATATTTTCTGTGAAATAAAATAAGTTTGAAGCCAATATTTCAAATTTTTGAAAAGATATTTGAGTCGAAAATCAATTTTTACCAACTTTTGTTAAACTTTTTTTAGGTTTTTAATTTTTTGTACAAAAACTGTCAATTCGATTTTTTTCAAAATTTAGTGAATGTGAACAACAATATTTTATGAAAGATAAAAGTAGTTTCAAGCCAATATCTCAAAAGGTATTTGAGTCGAAAATCATTTTTTACCAACTTTTGTTAATTTTGTTTCGGTTTTTAAATTGTCAGTTCGATTTTTTTCAAAATTTTACTGAATGTTGATTACAATATTTTTTGAAAGATAAAAGTAAATTAAAGCCAATATCTAAAAGTTTTGAAAAGATATTTGAGTTGAAAGTCAATTTTTACGAAATTTTACTAATGTTTTTTTAGGTTTTTATTTTTTGTAAAAAGCACTGTCAATTAGACTTTTCTCAACATTTTTCAGAATGTTGAGAATAATATTTCTTATAAGATAAAATAAGTTTGAAGCTTAAATTTCAAGTTTTTAAAAATATATTTGAATCGATACGTATTCAATTTTTACCAATTTTGAGTAATATTTTTTTTTTAAATTTTTATCTTTTATAAGAAAAATTGTCAATTCGATTTTTCTCAAAATTTTATGAACAATAGAAGATATTGACTTCAAATTAATTTCATTCAATCAATTTGTATTTGCTTCTCTAGGTAAGAAATAATTGTCTTTATGAAATGCTACAAAAATTGGTTTTCGACTAAAAATTTCGTTTACAAAAAAAATTTCGAAATCAAACTATTTAATCACATACAAAATATTATTGGTAAATTTGAAGAATAATTTAACTGACAACTTTTTTAATAAAACACGAAAACATACAAACATTTTAAGCAAAAGAAACCGACGGATGATAAAGGAAGTTATTAGCGTGGGTCGTATCCCAGGCTCTTTTTATTTAGATTGATTTCGCATTTACTTTATGGGTTGGTGGAATAATTGGTCCGTATTTCTCTAAAATTGATTGTGTCCAGAAATTTTCAGAGCCATGATTACTGACATTTCCGGTCATCAATTGAACAATCGTGATCTGCAGGACAAAACAATGAAATTGATCAAATAATTCGTGCCGCAATTAATATAATAAATGAAACTTTTCGTAACCGGATAATTTCACGTTACGGACCAGTAAATTAGACTTCAAGATCGTACGATTTAATAAAAGTATTGTCAAGCCGTCAAGACTTATAACATCATACAAAATATATCACTTGAAAATGATATCATGTATAAAAATCATTTAGGTACATTTGAACCAGAAATGTAGCCTGAAAATAAGCCTGATAGAAATAATACATATAAAGAGTTGAAAGTGTGAAATAATACCACACAATGAATAAACGCATCGGACGAAGAATGTTTACGAAGTGAAAAAATGAATGATCTTCAAAAATAAGGGTGATATAACTTAAAATTTGCATACGTCCATATTTTTAAAATATTGTACTAATTATGTAAGATTGATTGACGAGTCTTATATACCATATGATATATTGAGTCAATTTTTCACCATGAAAAATTTCTTCACAGATGGTTTACTTAATAGGCTAAGTAGGGTATATCCATCATCACCTCCCAATTCCACTTAAGTGTATCTGCATGATTTAAATATTCAAACACAAATCAAGTAGGTATACATTCACATACATAGTTTCACTTACAAAGTGTTTTAAATGACGCACAAATATGTATAAAACCTCTAACACCCCTTTTTGTATGTATATTGCACTCAATCCATGATCAAACACTGATTAGCTGCGATGCAATCGCCATAAGTTTTTTAAAATCTCTAAAATGGCCATAGATGCTTGCATAGATTAGATGAATGACAAAACGCCTTTTTCCGTCGTCGTCGGTCGTTAATGGCATTCATTTCATGAAACCTAAGCCAGTCTGAAACGCCAATAACATGCGTCCATTATATCGCTATACCAGTTTAAGTTTTTAAAAAAAATTAAACTCAAAAAATCACACATTTTAGAATCACAACCCCTTTTTCACAACTCTGCACATTGTATCTATTATTCAAAAGTCACAAAAATCCTATCAAAAAGGGGAGTGATGAAGCCTTTTAATATACTACACTCGACCGATAACACATAAGGCGCGCTAAATCTCTGGCGTTGCTGCTCTAATCACGTGGAAAGGCGACAAAAGTCCAATTGGAAAACATTGACGTTGCCGCCGTTCGTCGTCGTCGTCATCGTCATCGTCATCATCATAGTCCTTGTGAGAATTTATATTATCCTCGCTGCAGTATTGCGCTGAGTGTAGTTCCTTTATTTCTATAAACAACAGAATAAGATGAAGAAGGGTTCAAAATCTTATCATTAATCATTAATGAAATCAGGAGGCTTGGTTATATGCCAAAAGCCGACAACTACGAGCGACGACGACGTATGCACAGGCTTAGTTTATATATACCGCACCAGCACTCAATATAAGTTTTATTCGTGTATTATTGTGATTAAGTTTCTGTTGAGTTTGAAGAACCCCCTTTGCCCCATATAATTTTTCAATCGAATCGAATGCAAGGGTTGTTTTTGATGATGGCAAGGATTTTTATTCATTTCACACGCAAGTACCTGTTAAGTGCGAAATGTAATATGACCCGAGGCCAGATAATTCACGCGATGATTTTGATTGAAAGAATCATCTTGAAGTTAACAAAGATCTCTCCACGTATAACAAAAGTAAAGTGTTAAGGACCCACTTGAATGTTTGTGGCGTGAAATAACTGAATTAGCTTTATTCAAGTGGGACGTATACAATATTTTATAGTGTGTATTTGGTTTTAACTTTTGTCGTATAATGGGGTATGGGAACATTTTGATTGTGTTTAATTTGACATTTTAGGGAACAGTTATTTTATCATGTTACTACATTCGAAGTGGTCATAGGAAATCTTTCTTTCAAAATTACAAATTTTAACAAAACAAATCCTTGAGATTTTCTTTGATATTGATTGGCGTCATCTTAGTAGATGTCTTATTTTACTGGACTTGAAGTTCCTAGGATATAGTGGCATTTTCAAAGTTGTATCTCCAACGATCTGGCTAAGTAAGTCAGTATTTAATGAAAAAGAAGAATTTCCAAAGTGTTGATTCATTGATATCGTAATGTCTTTTACTTAATTAAGTTGGCGCTGTGCTGTGTAAACTAGGGCCTCAAGCAACAAACTTTCCCATCGAACTCGATCCCTAGCTAGATGTCTCTAGTTTCGCACTTCATGTTTAGTCAAGTGGGTGTGGATTCGAATATTTTCTGGGTTGGAACATTGATTTCCATGCTCTCTTCGTGAATCAGTCATCTTAGTCGTTGGACTTTTACCCTTCTGGCTAAGACACTGTACAGCCCCGTAGTTCTATCTTCTCCTCCACTAAACTTCTAAGCACACGGGACCATAGATCACACGAATACCTTTTCTCTCGAAAAGAATCAAATTGCTTTCATCCGCTTTTGTCATAGTCCATGCTTCTAAACCGTATAGCAGGTAGAGGATGATGTGTGTGTTATCAAGAGACACTTTGGTTTCTCGAGAGAGGGCTTTGCTGCTCAATTGTTTTCTTAGCCATAGAAACAGTGGTAAGCAAGAGCTATTCTTCGTTTGATCTCAGCGCTAGTGTTGTTTTCTGCGTTAATAGCAGAGCCTAGGTGGACGAAGTCCTTATAACTACCTCAATGTTACGTCTGTCGATTGTGACGATTTAACCAAGACATGGGTGTTGTATGTCCTTTCTTGACGACAGCATGTACTTTGTTTTGCCCTCATTAACCGTTAAACCCATTTTTACCGCCTTTGCATCAATACTCACAAAAGCCCCATTGACATCACGCTGAGTTCTTCCGATTATGTGAATGTCATCAGCATATGCCAGTAATTGGACAGATTTTTGAAAGATAGTGCCTCTAGTGTTGGCGTGTGAGCTCTGCGCTATTCTTTCAAGTACGATGTACGATGGCTCTATACAGCTCATCCCTGTAGATGCTGTCATGTGCGGCCTTAAAATCGACGAAAAGATGGTGGGTGTCGATTTGGTGTTCTTGGGTTTTTTCCAGGATCTGCCGTAATGTGAATATTTGATCGACTGTGGACTTTGCTGGTCTAAAATCCCCTCATAAGGACCTATCAGGTTGTTGACGATTTGATTTACACGTTCACATATTACGCAGAGAAGATTTTGTAGTCTATATTAAGTAGACCGATTCCTCTATAGTTGGTGCAGGATCGGGCAAACAATACTGAGGTTCCATTCATCGGCCATGCTTTCGTCCGACCATATCTTACAGCTAAGTTGGTGCATGCTCCTAGCCAACTTATCTCCAGCTGCTTTAAAGAATTCGGCATTAACGCCATCCGCTCCAACTTCATCTGAGTCGGGAAAACGGGATTGTTGGCTTTCGTCATCTATGTTGAATGGATCTTCCTGCCTGACAGCGGAATTCGGTTCGTCCTTTCCGTTATACAGTCTGCAGGAGTGGTCCTTCCATATCCTCAGCATTGGCTGCAGTTCCACTACGATGTTTCCACTTTCGTCTTTGCAGCGTTCTGTTCTAGTTTTATGTACTTGTAAATTTCTGTTCAATTATTCAAAAAACTTTCGAACTTCATTCCTGCTTTTAAACCTCTCAAAATCTTCGACTGCACGCTTCTCATGCTTTCTCTTTTTACTTCTGAGAAGTTGCTGTTCCTCTCGCCTCTTCTGCTCATAGAGCTCATCAGCAGCCCTCGTCCTTTTATGCAGCACCGCTTTGCGTGCCTGTTGTTTGGCTGCATTTGCCTGCCGACATTCCTCATCAAACCAGAGGTTCCTTGTTGGTGGCTGTTTGAAACTCAGCACATCAGAGGTGGCTTCTCTGATTGCATCTTAGCTGTCGATACAGCAGAGAAAAAGGATTTGGCGATCTCTAGCGATTGTAGCCGTTCGACGTTGTATCTTCTCCCAGCACCCCCCTGTTTTGCCTTGGGTCTGGAAATCCGAAGTGCTACCCTGGCTACAACGAGGCAGTGGTCCGAGTCGATGTTAGCTCCTCGGAAAGTTCGGACATCCATGATGCTGGAAGCGTGTCTGGTGTCTATTACAATATGGTCAATCTGGTTGACGGTATATTGATTTGTAGAAGTCCAAGTTCCTTTGTGGATGTTGAGGTGTGGGAAACGCTATTGGCTAATATGACGTTTCGCCCCGCAGCAAAATCTATGAGCCTGAATCCGTTGTCGGAAGTGTTGTCGTGCAGGCTGTTTTCCCGATTATTCCATCGAAGATGTCTTCCCTTCTTAGCTTGGCATTAAAATCGCCCAGGACAGTTTTAATATCGTAGCTAAGAGACTGCTCATATGTTTTGTCTGAGAGCTCGAAGAAAATAGGGAAGGATTTAAAAGGAGATACCGGTGCACATTGGTCTTAAAGTTCTGAACATCAAAATGGGAGGGAAAAACAGAGTTGGCCAAAGCATTCCACATTCTCGATGTGCGATTTAAGAAAGAATCTCTATACTTGACAGTACGCCCGAAACTGAGCTCAAGGGTAAACTGATGAGCATTCCTAGAAGTGTGAGTATTACGGCTGGATTGTTTAACGGGTGGAATGCAACTGGCTAATTCGACAAAACATTTTTTGTAAAAATATCTTTAAAACAACGAAAGGCATGAAACATTGCGGCGGTGTTCTAGCGATGTAAATGTTTCGATTATAGTTCTGTCGCCTACCATTTTTAAAGCCCCTTTTTGAATTCTATCCAAGAGATTTAAACTTGTTTTGGAGGCACCTGCCCAGATATGCGAATTATATTCATGCTTTGGACGGATAGAAGCTTTGTAAATTACAGCCAGATCAAAAGAGGTGAAAAATTTCTTGCACCGTTGGAGAAATCCTAAGCATCTAGCAGCGTTTATGGCAATATCGAATATGTGACAATAAGAGGTGATCTTTGATATACATACCGAGTACTGAAAGTTGATTAGTTTCCTGGATGCAAGTGCCACTCATGGATAGCGGGCATCGGGAGTGGGTTACGCTTTAACGACAGGAGACAGCATTGAGTTTATTGAAGCATTAAATTCTACATACGGTTTTTGATTCCCCATTGGACAATGCTGTCAAGATCAGAATTTAATGAGCTATCATACGCTGCCGTTGAAATTCCACATCCGAAGGACAAGGATGTGAATTCTAGAAACGAATATGAAAAGCTGTCGTCGGCGAAACAGTTTATATAGACTAGAAGTGACAGACAAAAGATCGTTGGTGTTGTCATCCTTACTCTTCTGTGGGGGCGTTCGCTCATACCAGACTAATTTTGCCGAATTCAGCCTTGATGCAGATGGGTCATGAGGCGCTATTTGATGCACTTTAGCTCCAGATTTCTTGCCTTAGTTTGGCTCTAATGACAAAGCCGCAATCCAAATAAGCGCTGTTGGTTTCCTCGATA
>NW_026605220.1:0-15181 GCF_945859685.1 Eupeodes corollae
GCGGGCTGTACAGCGACACTGACCTAGTTAGCAGAATAAAAGTCCAAAGTAAGCTTTGAAAAATTAAGCTTTTTTTGATAAATCAAATTGCAGTTAAATTTTCAAAATGCGAATCTACTCAGAACCTTAACTTTCAAGTTTGAACTCAATCGACCCATTGGCTTAGGCTGTAGGAGCGTGGGTAGACAGACAAGATAGACTGACGGAACCGCGGGACCCAGTTTTTTCGACTTCTCTACCATCGTAATATCATGTTTGATATGTTTGATAAAAATCTCGAGTTCTAAATTCTTCATGAATGCGATTACTTGCCATATAGTTCCTATATGTAGCAAGTAAAAAAGAACATAGAAAAAATGGAACGACACATCTCAATATTTCACAACTAACACTTCCCGGTTAAGTTACGGTAAATAGTAACTTATTTAATACCCATCCCCCTTATTTTCATAAACTAATTCACTAAGTGGATATCAAACTAAAAAAATTAAAAAAACATTGAATACATCTTAATGTTTATTTAATTATTAACAGAATTGATACATCATTGCACTGAATAAAATGTTCAAGTAAAATGATCGGCCAATAATAAAATGTCCTTAAAACTCAATTTTAACATTTTTGAAATGGCAAAAATAATTCATTTACTAGGAAAAATAACCTCCCCGCAATAGAAAACTGTTAAATGTCTGTCATAAGAGAAAAAATTGCTACCAATTTTTATTTATATACCTTTTAAAAACCCAATTTACATACAGACATTCGAATTTATTTAAATTGCGATGACATATTAACATGTAGTGCTTTAGATTTTCATCAAGATATTCTCTTTTTGTTATTATTTTACATAAATAACTTCTTTAAAGACAAACCACAAATTATCAATGTCAGAGCCTACCCGAATTTCATAGAGAATATAAAGTAAAGACATCTTTCATACAAATGCGAGTAAATCATCTGATTCAGGCAATTCCCAAAATTTAATGTCAGATAACATTAAGTTTATGGAAATTAATTCAAATCGTCTTTGTGTACGTCTTATAAGAGCTAATAGACAGACACAGACACAAACATTCTGTTGTATAATATACCATCAATTACACACAATATACGAATGTACACCTAACCTACCCACTTCCATTTCCGCTTCGGCCAAAAACAAAAGTGACACAAATAACTAAATCACCTGCTAAAATATAAATTGCCCTACTTTCACAAAAAAATGACGCAAAAATTATGCTCCCAGAAAAAACCGTGAATATTAACGTACATAAGCCACTCGGTTTTAAATTTATTCATGAGTCCACTTAAGGATTCTGTCTACTACTTCAGAAAAAAAAAACACAAAAAATACAAAGAGAAAAAAGAAAGCCATACACCAGCTGTCAAAGGTTGCATAAATAAAGATGGCATCATTCTAAGGCAGCGCAATGGCGGCAGCGGCTGGGCGTCCGACGCGGCGGCAGAGTAAAAAAAAACTTCTACCTAAAATAGGGAGATATCTATGTGGCTTTTAAGAACTTTCAAGATGATACAACAGGAGCATGTTAATTTTACGGTCAAACTTGACATACCTAATTTTTTTCGTTTTTTTTCTTAGTCAAAAACTTGAATTCAAACTAATTCGAATCCTGACACAAATTTTGTAGACATGTTATTATTCCATGTTTTATATTTTAGGTTAAGTAGCTCCTAGACGTAGGTATCAAATTCTGTGTTTTGAAATCAAGATCATGAGCTTTAACTTCGAGTTAAATATGTTTGAAACAATTTTGTGTATATTGAGAATTTGGTTTCACAAAAGCTATATTCGTACAAAATAAAGAAAGGTTCCTAGTTTCAAGATACACTGCCAATCACTAGGATGAGGCCACATATTTTTCAACCGATTTTCGGTCCGATACCTGTTGGAATTTGTTTAACCCGGAAAATTTTACTACATGAGAGTAGGTACATACATATTTTCTTAAAACAAAGTGATACAATTATAGGGTTAATTAGAAAAGACCGTTGGAATTTCCCTACATTAATGAATGAGCTACCTAAAAAAGGTATAAAAAAGTGAGTCACTAGGATGAGGCCATTGCGAATATTTCCTTGTAGAAGTTCAGATCAGCAATTTTTTTCAAAATTTGGGTTACAATATTTAAGAACGTTTTACAAATAACTATTTTTATTAAATTTCAACTACAAATGGGTTCCGGAAAGACGTTGACAGTACCAGAAAGAGGACAAATCGATGCTTTCAAGGAAATGGGACTCTCAAGCCGAGAAATAGCAAGGAAGCTGAACAGAAGTAAGACAGTTGTAAACAACTATCTTGCTGATCCTCAAAACTATAGAAAAAACCAAAAGGGACGCACAGCCCAAGCAACAACATCCAGATAAAAGCGGTTAATTTTACGTATTGCTTCAAATTCTACTCAATCAGCTACTAAAATAAGGTCCAAAAGCGGAGTATCAGCCAGTATTTCGACAGTCCGAAGGATAATAAGAAAAGATGGTACTATCCAGAGAAGAAAACTCAAAAAGAAACCTGTTCTAAAGCAAGTGCACAAGGAGCTGCGAATGAACTTTGCAACAAAACATGTCTCTTGGAGCAGTCAATGGAAACGCGTCGTCTTTTCGGATGAAAAAAAGTTTATACTTGACGGCCCCGATGGTTACAACTTTTATTTCCATGATTAAAGAAAAGAGGAACTAATTTTGGGAAGACATCACAGCCGTACATCAGGTGTTATGGTGTGGGGAGCTATCACCTACTATGGCAAAATCGAATTGGAGTTTCTTTCTCTAACAATGAACGGAAACAGCTACAAATACTTGTTGGAACGCTCATTTCCGAAGATGAAAAATATTTTTGGACCTCTGCCTTGGATTTTCCAACAAGACAATGCCCCCATCCACACAGGGTTGTCTAAAGCTGGATTTTATCAGAAAACGTAGAGCTTTTACCATGGACACCCTATTCACCGGACTTGAACATAATTGAAAACGTATGGGCAAGGCTATCTCGAAAAGTTTATGAAGGCGGTAGACAATTTGAAGACAAGGACTCCTTAATTGAAGCTATCCGTGATGCCTGGGACGAGATTTCACTTGACTATTTAAAAAAAAACTTTATGATTCCATTCCAAACAGTCTAATAGAGGTCATATCGAAAAATGGGGGGCATACTCATTATTAATTGAGAAAAACTTAATAAATAAATGTTTGAAAACCAAAAACTGTAAACATTTCTTTCATTTTTTTGATATTTTATAAGATTTTTCATGTGGCCTCATCCAAGTGACGCACTCTTTCATACTGTTTTTAAGTAGCTCTTTAATTAATGTAGGGAAATTCCAACTGTTTTTTCTATTTAACCCCTTAATTTTATTACTTTTTTTAAAGAAAATATCTACCTACTCAAATGTAGTAAATTTTTTTCGTGTAAGGAACGTAAATCGGTTGAAAAATATGTGGCCTCATCCTAGTGATTGGCAGTGTATATTTTATAAGAGAAAACAAAGACCTCAGATTCAAAGGCATACAAGAATCCAAATAACTTTAATACCTTAATCCGGTTTATCAAAACTCGAATTTGGGTTTTGTAATGCAAAAACTTCAAACTTCTACTGCCTAGAAAGACCTGACACTGAAGCAATTTAAATTAAGGACTGCTTTAAGTATATTTCTTTTTAATTTAATTATGATTTAGCACTAATAATAATTTCCTGAAACTCTTTTTACTTAAAACAAAAGAAAAGCACGTACACTGAAATAGTTGCCTTTAAATGTATTTTTCTAAGAACTTTATGCAGATAATCTCTCTTCTCCTGTTAAGGGTTTTTTTGTACGCTTTTGATAAGCTTAAGACATAATGTGAGTATTAAAAAATAAGGGAGGGTATCGAAAGGAGGTGTTCATTGGTTTTGATTTCTAAAACATTGCAATGACAGGGAAAGGTAAAATGTGGTAAGTCATTCTATATTCGCCTAGTACGGCTGAAGAACAAAGTTGGTCTTTTGTTACCATTGCTAACAAAAAATTGTATAGCTGTTATAAAACCATGGTTTTCAAACCAAATTCGGTCTCTATTGCTAGATCGAAATGGTAACAGACTTCTAAACGGTTTAATTGAACTTTTTTCTCATTTCGGAACCAGGTCGTACAAGGAATACGATTGACTAAACATGAAATATATTGCTCCGAACTAAATGCTTTGTAGAGTGAACGACAGTTATGGACCAATCTTCGATAAAGTGATGTTAGCAGATGGAAAATTTGTATGTCATCGATAATGAACAGAACATTTATTTTGCTAACAGTGCCTCCTTTAGCTACTGCGTGTATCACAGATGCTGTGCTTAATGACTTTAATTTTAAATTTAGATCAGTCGATATCAGAAGTGGTTACTTACTTACTAACTTAGGTCCTCAGACCTGTTAAGTCCATTGAGAACCCATCGAGGAGCATAGGGCCTCTACCACGCATACGCGCCATCGTGTACGGTTTCCGGGGATGTGTTTCAGCTCCCTCCATTTTTTGCCCAGTGACGCTCGGCTGTCTTGCGCCATGTGCTTCTCGGTAGTTAAGTTCTTCTTTCTTCTTGTGTAAGCTGATTGCTCTGCATTCTTTGGCCTGCAATGCAGTCGATACCTTTTCGAAGCGTAAGTCCAAGTCATTGCAACTTACGCCTTTGTATTATAGAGTCTATAGGTTCCTGGCCTGTCCTTCTATGAAAGGACCTCATTTGATATACGGTTTGGCCAGAAAATCCTTAGGAAGTTACGAAGACATTTATTCTCGAAAGTTTGCAGCTTTCTTGTAATGGTTGAAGTAACCTTCCAAGTGCTGTACCCATAAAGAACACAGATTCAACATTTTTGTGAAATAGTCATAGCTTTGTTTTTAAGTTGATGGAGTTATTCCTCCAAGTTTTCGAGAACATATACCTAATGCCGCTTTTACTTTGCCGATGCGGCAAATGACGCCTTTTTCGGTTCCACCTTCGATGGAGACTATACTTCTAAGGGTTTTGATATGATCAACGCAGGAGGATCTGCTTGTTTCTTTGAGCTATGTGCACCGGTCAGCTATTTGGTTATTCTGTAAACGGTCCTGCTGTCACATTTGTTTGCAGCACCTTCTGCTTCTTGCGCCAATGCGTTGATGTAGTTACGCTTGTCACGTCGCTCACTACGTGAACTTCTCTCTTTTCCATGTGGTACGAGGACTCCAGCTCAGTTCCTTCTTCCCTTTGTACAGCAGTTATTCGAGCCCTTAACTGTTGGCTTTCGATGATCCTTGCCCAGGATTCTTCCAAAAACCAAGTGTTGTTGCTTCCTTCTTTCCGACCGACTATTCTGTCAGCACCTGAAAAGAAAACATTTTTCACAGCATTCCCATGCTGTTCAATGTCGTCATCTACTGTTCTGCTGATTTTTCTCTTTTCGTGAGACAGTTGGTCCCTGAAATGTTGACGGGTCGACGGATCTTTTAGTCTAGCGGTCTTGAATTTGGGGGCTCGTGTTATTCCGTTGGATCTTAGAACTGTACGTATATCTAAGGGTAGCTTTCATTACATGGTTGTCACGGGCAAGTCCCATGTAGGCACCTCTTCTGTGTTGGACATCCAAGAGACTGCTTCTGAACCGTTGACTAATCATAAAGTGATTGGAAGACGCTTGCTGTCCGTCAACACCCAGCTAATTTTATGACACAGTTTGTATTCAAACATAGTGCCAGAAATCACAAGGCCATTGGCGTTGCAGAAGTCAATGAACCTCTCACCAATATCATTGCAATTGTCGATACCATGAACACCCATCACATGCCCATTGTTGTTACTGCTAACCTTAGCATTGAGGTCTCTCACAACCAAAATAATATCTCCGCGGGGAGTGTTGTTGTAGGCGGATCCTACTCGTAGTTGACTGAAAAAGCATCTTTTTCTTCATCCGATGCAATCTTCTTCTGGGCTTAACACTGACGGGTGACGGGTCGTACTCTTCTCTGAAACCAAGCTTTGATAAGCCTTTCCCCCGGGGGCTCCTACGAAATAAGGCTTCTGATTGCCGTTTTTGTAAGGAGTAACGCTACTCTAGCTTTTCTAGCGTTATCAAATTTGTTAATCTAATGCTATTGGCTTATAGAGATGTGTGCAAAATTTCTCAAGCTGGTATTATTGATTATCTTTCGTAACATACTTCTTCAACATTCTTTAACTTAAAAATAAATCAATGGAAAAAACGAAGATTCTACGAATTTTCAAAAATTCTCGTTGTTATGAATTCAGGCCAGTTGTAATGCTACCCTTTTGTCATAAGCTTTCTTACAATAAAAACATTTTCCTGTTTTAATTTACCTACCTTCTCGACCAACTATAGTCAAATTTGGTAAGAAAATTTGACCTGTTGGAACAAGTAAGTGATGTAAATAATCAAAACCGTTGTACGTTGATAAAAAAACTCAGAATATTACCTGAAGCGTTTAAACTAGGCATTCCACAGTCGACATAACATCATGTTTTGCATAAAGTCTAACATACGTCTTAATACGTCTTAAGTTCAGTCCACACCACTCGTCAATCACCAGCAACGTAGTATTCTCGCTGATTAGAAATGCATCATTTTATCGACACAAAATTTTTAGAAATGACCATAAGGCCCACTTTGAAGTCGAAAGCTGTATTAATTGGCATAATTTTCGAATTTGAAACTCGTTGAAAATTCATTTTATCCTAAACGCGTCGATGATGTTTGCTGCGGCCTTACTTATTCAAAAATGAGCCTCCTGCAATTGTTACAGTGATTGAATTGCTTTTTTAAGCTTTGGTTAATTATTTTGTGCATCCAGAATAAGAATATTGGCGTAAATGATACTTTCAAAAAGACGCTTGCGGCAAAAATTAAATGTGCTGACCTTATTATTTCCCAAAGCGGTGATAACAATTGGTCATTTGAAGTTCTTTTATTGGGTCAAGTCTATGGTAATGATTTAAGATCTTAAAGATGGAATTTGTGAAGTTATGTAGGATTTATGCATTTATTTCTTAATACATACAAATAATACTTAACCTCTCTTTAAAAACCTTTTAGCGGAAAGTTCTGCACAAATTTTAATAACAAGACTTGTCTTTTTTAATCTCTAAAAAAGCAAAATGTCAATAACTAAAAAAATTAAATAAAATATTCAATACAATTTTAGAGATGATAACAAAATAAAAATCAAAATAATAGATTCTAAGAATATAAGTGCATTTGTTTAAACTTAAGCTCGAAAAAAGTAAAAATATACTTTTCCATCTATAAATTTTCAATTTTTCTTTTAAAAGGGATAATTTTATTTACAAACAAAATTTATATGACTGGTTCTTGGAATTGAGTTTTACATTCATAATTTTAGTTTTCCACTGAAAACAAATTTTCTTTTTATTTTATTGATAAGTTACTTTTGATAATAAATGATAACCAACTATTCATGGATATTTTTTATTTGACGGTAATAAAATCGTGTACTTTTTTTTTAAAGCTTTATTTTTGTTTCTTTATTTTTAAAATATTCAAAAATATAAGCTGGAAGTTATTTTAACAGGTTAAGTTTATTAAGTATTTAACTTTGAAGTTATTATGGCTCACACATTAAAATATTGATATCATATTCAATTATGACGAAGCTTCAACATCAATATTTGGCCACGAATTGTATTATCGATCCGTAAAAAGGAAGTTAAACAAAATTAACACTCGTCTGAAAAATTAATATATATGTACATAACATATTCTGTACATTCTCATGGGAACATATTTTTAATATTTAAAAAAATTAAAATCAAGAGAAATTCAATTTGTTTGGTATCGAAAAACAAATGGCAGCAGGGTATTACGTGTTTTTTATCTTTTTCTATTGAAAATAAAATAATTTAAAAAAAACATACGTATAAAATGCTTTGATAATTTTAATAAAGAAAAACCATATTATCGACTAACCTGTGGGCGAAGAGACGAAGCGGAAGCGCTAACTAAATGTAGGCGAGCAATTAAATTTAATTGATTGTTTTGAAAAAGAATCCATTAATTGATTTATAAAATTAAGATGAAAACAGCTCAATTTTTAATTTTCTATGTTTTTAGTGTTTGTGAATTGAAAGAGCAAAACGTTTTTTTTAGAAACAATTATGCCAGTAGCAGGATGGCAAATTATTTGTTTCAATCCTAAATAGGTCACCTTTTTCTGCCAAAATAAAAATTAAATTTTTTTTTTTAATTTGGACACAAAATTCAGCTTTTAAGACTTGCAGAGTTCCAGGTATTGGCAAGCCTATATTTGATGGTTAAGCAAAATATCAATATCTTCCTGGATATTTATGTCACACTTTTAAGTGACATTTTTGTTTTTTATTATGAACTTGAATACTCGCGTCTAAAAAATCGACATAACATAGCATAAACTTGATACCAGAGCTTATCAAGGAACTACGAATGCGCCTTAACTTTCATCTTATCAGGATTCCTTTTTTAGGTTGCCAAATATTAAAAACCAGTGAAATTTAAAAAATTTAGAATGGGTTGTAAATTTCTAGTATACGTACTTTATATGGCGCTTAAAAAAAAAAAGGCTGGTATGCATCCCACACTGATAACTTCCCATGAATGTCGAATATTCTTAATCTTTATTACAACAAAAAAAATATATTCAGAGATAAACGAAATTTGGAGTCAACATCTTTCTTTGTTTTTAAAACTATTGAGCCGAAAACCATTTTTTATCAGTTTTTTGTTGTCCGTGTTTTGTAAACAAAAATTGTCAATTGAAATATTGTAAAAAAATTGATGACATTTAGCAAAAATATTTTTCATATAATAAAATAAGTTTCAGTTCAGTATTTATTTATTTTTAACGAGAATTTTAGTGAAGACCCATAAAACCATTTTCTAAAATTTCATTTGAAAATATATAGACTAGATTTTTCTATGAAACAACAAAATTGATCAAACATTTCGTACGTCCGCACGTACGCACGTCCGAACGTTCGCGACGTTTTTTTCATCGTCCATAGCTCAAGAACCAGAAGAGATATCGATTTCCAATAAATTTTGTTGTACAGATAATAAGGCAGAAAGATGCAGATCCCAGAAAGGGCTCTCAAGAAAATCGCGTGGGTGGTTTTTTTACCATAGCAGTTTGAAAAAAAGGTGAACAATTTGGTTAAATCTAAATATCTTACGAAACAAAAACGCTAGAGACTTGAATTAAATTTTATATAGTAAATTATGACGTGATACCAAACAAGAATAATTTTTGAAAAAAATCTATTCAACGGGTTTTTATTTTATAAATCAATAAAAGCGGAAAAAATAATTTGTCACCTCCAAAATTTTAAGACTAAAATATGATTTCATCTCCAAAACAATTTTGCGCAACGAAAAATAATGTTTTTAAATCTGGTAAACAATCAAATAGACAGTTTTTTTTACAAAAAATTAATAAAATTTGGTAAAAATTGATTTCGACCCAAATATCTTTTCAAAACTTTGAGATATTGGCTTTTATTTAATTTTATCCTTCAAAAAATATTGTTGTCAACATTCAGTTAAATTTTGAAAAAATCGAATTGACAATTTTTTTACAAAAAATTAAAACCCGAAAAAAAAATAACAAAAGTTCGTAAAAATGATTTTCGACTCAAATATCTATTCAAAAATTTAAGATAATAGCTTCTAACTAGTTTTTGCTTATAAGAAATATTGTTTTCAACATTAGGACAAATTTTGAAATAAATCCAATTGACAGTTTTTTTACAAAAAAAATAAAAACAGAAAAAAAATAACAAAAGTTGGTAAAAAATGAATTTCGATTAAAATATCTTCTCGAAATTTTGAGATAAAAGCTTTTAACTAATTTTTGCTTATAAGAAATATTGTTTTCAACATCCTCGTTTCAAACCCTCCCAGTGGGTGCCGGGCGGTAATGATCACCACAGTTGTCTTGTACGTTGTCAAGATGGAGATCAGCTAAGGTCAGGTTGATTTGCTGAAGTTTCCTACTCCTTAATAGTAGCAAGCCTAATTTCAGTGGTGGTGTGAGCGTCTTACATAATCCGTGCCGAAGAATGAAAGGCTGGGAGGCAAACCAGTCGCTAACGAGCTCATCCGGATGCCTTGGCAGCGTCCGTCTTATTTTCTGCCTTACCCCGGTATATCGGCTCTGCCGGCGCCGACCTCTTTTTTCCGACCTACTCGTGGGAACAAAATACAATAAATTTTAAAAAAATGGACGAAATAGACAAGACGAACGTAGAACCCTCCACAGACTTGAAGGATGATCTATTGGCCTCTAGCCAGGAGACCTTGAAGGGGAGCTCATTTAGCGCTGGTAGTTCCAGCACTTGTTAGTTACCCAAAACCACAGAAAGTATAGGCAGTGCTATTCATAGCACGGGGTTCTCAGGAACCGCTTCAAATCGGCCTCTCACATTCTTGCTAAGATTGCCAAAAATGAAGAGACCGGAGTAATTCATGAGAGGGACGCCCAAGATAAAATACAGTACCAGAAGGTTGTTGATGAATACAACAATCTTCTGGCCAGCCGAGAAAAGGCCGTTAAGCGAAACAGATCTCAGGTAGAGATCTGCACGTCTCAGAAAAAGAGCAAGCTTGACGACCGGACAAAGCCAGTGAAACCACTATCTTCTGGAGCAGCGCAACTGCGTACTCTTAGTGAGGTTGTCAGGGATGACCTCCACGTAGCAGCTGTGGATGAGCTCTCCACAAACAGCAAAGGTCTGCTGAACGCGTGGAACTCTATCGAGGGCAAGCTCTCTGAGATGGTGTTTTCATACACTATAACAAACAGTGAGGGCCCTTACCCTAGTTTTGACTCTGGCGAGATGCTCAGGGGGCATAGGGTAATTAAGTGTGCGGACAGGTTTTCTAGGGATTTACTTAGTGAAAGCATTGCTAAGGTTAGCAATGACTGGGAGGGCTTGAAGCTCAAGCTTATCCCAGCTAAGGACATCCCTAGACAACCGAAGGCTCGCATTTGGTTGCCGCTCATGAGCATAAAGCCAAGCGGACAGGACCTGATCCGCGGTCTTCAGAGGCAAAATCCGCTGGTCCCCATGCACGATTGGGCTTTAGTTAAAGCAGAAGAACCGCAGAAGACCAGCGCCTCTTACCTTCTGAGGATTAGCGAGGAGAGTCTAGGGGCTCTCAAAAAAGCCGAATACAAACTTAGTTTTGGCATAAGGAATGCCAAAATTAAAATTCTGCAGTCAGGGAACAGACACCGACAAAGATGATGACAACGTCGAGGATGACGATGTTATAAGCAGAGTCAGGATCCCCAGCAAGTTGCCGGGCCCCAGCTCTGCAGCTAAAAATAATTAAAAAACGCGTTGAAGGTCATCCAGATTAATCTGAAGCACTCTAAGTGCGCTTCAGATAATCTGAGAGTTTTCTCTTAGGGAGGGAAACTTCGACATTGGCATTATCCAAGAACCGTGGATAAACGGCCTCAAGGTGCGAGGCCTCCAAGACAACCAATCTGACATTTTTTATAAAACCGCAGATCAAGACCAAGGTAATCCCATAGCTTGTATTTTAGCTAAGAAACATTTAAAAGGTTTCTTTTGTCCAAATTTTAGCACTCCCGATCTGACAGTTGTCAGATTTGAAGACAAGAATACACAGGGTTTGCTGATGGCCTCTTTTTACTTTGCACATAATGCACCATCACCTCCGGAGGAAGTGTGCAAAATCATAACCGAAGCTAACATCAAAAAGGTAAAACTTCTGATCGGAGGCGACGCAAATGCTCGGCATACCCTTTGGGGAAGTTCTGTGATCAATGAACGAGGTGAGTCACTTTTTGATTTTATTATTAAAAATAATATGACCATTTGTAACAGAGGCAATACTCCCACTTTCGTCTTTCCGAGCTCGGAAAATTATGACGGATGGAGGGATGTGCATGATGTTAATTTAGTTACCAACCATAATTTATTAGTGGAGAATTGGAGAGTTTCCTCTTTGAATTCGTTTTCGGATCACAAGTGGATTCTTTTTCAAATTAATTTCGAGTCGAAAAACTCTCCGCTTTACAGAAATCCGAAAAAGAACTTACTAGACGAAATTCAGTCAAATTGCGAATTCCAAACTAAGCAACTTACCGAATCAATAGAGACCTTGAATCAAAGGGTGAAAACCTTTGAAACTTCTATAAGTAAAGCTTTTAGAGTCTCTTGCCCAGTTAAATATAGCCGTAAAACCCTTCCTTCGTGGTGGAATGAAGAACTGTCGAGTCTTAGAAAAATGACGAGGACAATTTTCAATATCTGCCACAAACATAAGTTATACCAACCGTATAAAGACTCTCTTAAAATTTACAAGCAAGCCCTGTCATCAGCCAAAAGACAAGGCTGGAGAGAATACTGTAAATCAATCGAAGACATAAAGGACTCCGCAAGGCTCTGCAAAGTTTTATCGAAGAAACATTGTAATCCTTCATTTCTTAAAAAGCCTGATGGAACCTGGACAGCCTCCCCAGCCCGAATCTCTTGAGCTACTGATGAAGACGCACTTTCCGGGTTGCGAGAGTGATAACCCCGAACCGCTTGAAACCACAGAGCTAAACGTACTCATATGGAGCAAGTCAATTCCGTTATAACCAGAAAAAATATTTTGTGGGCCATCAATACGCCATCAATATGTTTCAAAAGTTGAATGATGTGGCAGCTCCATGGCTGGAACAAATTTTCAAAGGTTGTCTCCTTCTTAAACATGTGCCCATGTCGTGGAGACAGGTCAAAGTACTTTTTATCCCGAAAGTGGGTAGGCGAGGTCACGAATCCGCGAAGGATTTCAGAAGAATAAGCTTAACATCTTTTGTGCTTAAAACCTTGGAGCGCATTCTTGATTACCATATTAGAGAAATCCTAGTTGGACTCTCAGCATGTTTATATTAAGGGCAAATCTACGGAGACTGCGCTCTATGAGGTAGTGCGTACTGTAGAACAAACAATCCATTATAAAGAATTTACTCTTGCCACCTTCCTAGACATAGAAGGTGCTTTTAACAACGTCGTTGCAGAATCCATAGAAGAATCGCTAGTTAAGTTCGGTGTAGAAGACTTCATTCGAGAATGGATTATTTCCATGCTCAGTGGTAGGAAGATTCGAGCCTCTCTAGGCAATACAATCGCAACAAAACACGTGAGTAGGGGAACACCCCAGGGTGGTGTCCTTTCGCCTCTTCTATGGCTTCTGGTCATGGATAAAATTCTCGTTAAATCAGAGAGATGTGGAGGGAAGGCGGTAGCCTATGCGGATGATTTGGTGCTATTGGTGTCAGGAAAGTACAACACTATGATTAGTAAAATCACGGAGTCAGCTTTGAAGAAAGTAAGCAGCTGGGCCACGAGTTGTGGACTAGGTGTTAACCAAAATAAAACTGAACTGTTGCTCTTTACCACCAAAACAAAAGTATCGCCCTTCACGCTTCCTCCACTCAAAGGTCAAATCCTATCATTGTCTTCCAGTGCAAAATATTTGGGAGTTAAACTCTACCCTAAACTAAACTGGAAACTAAATATTGAAGTACGGGTTAAGAAGGCCTGTGTTGCCTTCTACGCCTGCAGCAAAACTTTCGGCAAAAACGGGGAACTTCAGTCGAAGATGATTTTATGGACGTACACAGCCGTAGTACGTCCAATCTTAACATATGGTTCGATTGTGTGGTGGCCTGCTCTTAGCAAAGGCTATAATATTGATAATCTAAAAAATGTTCAGAGAACAGCTTGCGTGGGCACCACAGGGGCCATGCGTACTTGCCCAACTGACGCCTCGAACGTTATTTTGGATCTTCTACCAATCGACCTTTTTATTAAAAACATAGTTTCCTGCAGCGCTATTAGGCTGAAGGAATCAAATAGTCAAAACCTTATGATCACAGCAACACTACGAAATTAATTCCCTCAGATATTATCTCGGTAGACACTGACTACTGCACTCCTACTTTGAACCTTAGTAAGGGTTTTAAGGTTATTTTCCCATCGAAAGAAGATTGGGAGGATGACATCGTGTCGATAGGTATCGACACAACCATCTTTACTGACGGCTCAAAGATGGAGTGCGGAGTTGGTTCTGGGATCTTTTCTGAGTCCCTAAATGTAGCTAAATCCTTTAGGCTTCCTGACTTTGCTAGCGTTTTTCAGGCTGAACTGCTGGCAATAAGGGAGGCATGTAAGATACTTAAACAAAGCCCAAACCAAAACCAAAATGCAGCTATCTTTACAGACAGTCAGGCAGCTGTCAAAGCCATTAACTTGGCCATATCCTCATCTAAATTGGTCCATCAATGTCGCGATGAGCTTGCGAGCCTGAATATGTAAAATTCCTTTGAATTTTTTCAATTCTTTCTGATGTATTTGCATAGTAAGGATTCCAGAGAGTTATAAAGAGATAATAAAGTGAATGAATCAGGAGATTAATCAGTAAATTCTCTTGTATTTCTTTTTATAAAGCCCAGCATCATTGATCAAGTAATCATAATGAGGAAGGAACGGCAGATTAACATCTAGGATTGCTCCCAAGTCTTTTTTTTGATTTACCCTTGTTAGAATAATGTTATTGATATTGAAATCAAAGAATCCTGAAACACGATAGAATTTGACATTTTTCTACGTTGAAATGAAGGTTATTTATCCTGCACCAATCTACCAATCTCATCAGGTCTTCTAGCAGAAGGCTACAATCCGATATGCAGGTAATAATACTAGATCTTGAGATCATCGGCAAAAAGGAGACAGTCAGAATTTTTAAAAAGTGTTAGAATATCATTTACAAAAACAAGAAAAAGTAAAGGTCCTAAATGGCTACCTTGTGAAACGCCTGATGGGACATAAATATCATCAGAATAAAAGTTTTTAATTTTAACAATTTGTACTCTTCCAGTCAAGTAAGACTCGAACCAGTTTAAAAGAGACGAACTTATACCAAAGGAAAGTAATTTGTGGAGTAGAATTTTGTGATTGACTCTATCAATTGCTTTGGCAAAGTCGGTAAAAATTATATCGGTTTGAAACCCTTTTTCCATAATATTTATGATTGCATTCACCATAATAGTTAAGTTAGTTGCAGTAGATTTACCTATTAAAAAACCGTGTTGGAACACTGATATCTTTTCTTGGATTAAAGA
>NW_026605221.1:0-23447 GCF_945859685.1 Eupeodes corollae
CGCACGCACAGACATCTTTCTAAAAATCTTTTATTTCGACTCCAAGGACCTTGAAACGTCGAAAAATTTCAAAATTTTCAATTTGACAAATCGGACCCATAAAAATAACTTCCTATTGGAAGTTATAAATTGGAAAAAATAATTTTCTGTTCAAACTATTTTTTTCTCATTCTGTAAGAAAATTATAAAAATCGAGAGTCAGTTTTTTTCATAAAAATTAAGATCTATCAAAAATAATACCCAAAATTGATAAAAATTGATGTTCGATTCTCGATATCTCGTGAATAATTTAAAATATTGTCTTCAAAATTAATTCATTCTATGCCAAATTTTGTTATAGAATCGAATCTGTATTTGTTTCAATAAAAAATTAAAACTTAAAAAACATTGTATTTATTGTTTATATTTTCATGAATATTTTGTTAAGGTTTTAAGCAAGATCAATCGACAACATATGAAGTTATCAGTATGGTTGCAAAGAAGGGTAAATCTGCCGAAAAGTCCAGATTTGCAGATTTGATCTGAAGTCAATTAAATTAATTTAGTTTTCCCCGTGGAATAAAAAAAACAAAAGAAATCTTGGGTTTTAAAGATCTAGATCGAAAATAAATTGATTTATTTTGCCCATGGAATACCCCAATAATCTTTGTTTTACCATAGTGTTACGACGACGCCTTTTGCTTGATGTCAGCTTCAATCGACATTGTGTCAAATAATTTTTGACATTCCCAAATATTTATAATAATAGCTTTTAGGTCATTAAGATTCCGAGGTGGATTTAACATGGTGAAGGCCAAGGCTGCTGGAAGGCAATTTCAGTAGAGTAAAGGAATGGCTTCAGTAGACCACGCCATTGTACCACATTAGTTTTGTGCTTTGAGACAATGGTTTGAATTGATTGTTTTGAAATTTTGTAGCTTGATAATCTCGGTATATGAAGGCTTTAATTATAAATTCCCTAAAGTTTCTTGATAATGCAACGCCACGCACCATGGTTGATATTAAACTATTTCTTGCTTCCATAAATCAAGAGATCAATAATTTTGTTTCTTATTTTGAATATCATTTTTTAGTATCGGTTACAGAAAATCTATTTAAGTCGTCATAGGCCAAGTTTTTTGAACCCTAAAGAGATTATGCAAATTGGAATCATACGGGCTTTCTCAAAGTTAATGCTTTCTCGACAAAATAACTTATTAAGTGTAAATTTTAAATTGGCAAAATATGTTATTTGAACTTTGACAGTTGATAGAAATATTATATAAGCTGCATGTTTCAAATTTTGTATCATTTTGTTTTGCTTAAACATGTTTTAATTGTTTCATGAAATGAACTACTCCAAGTGAACAGTCAATTCAATCTTCACATTAACAGCAATATGTGCAGTTTGGTGAATATATTCAATAAACCAGACAAATATAAGATCTGTCAAAAAATCTCCATAATAACTCGTCTTTTCGCAGATCACAAATTGCCGAATTTTTTGTAGTGGCGCTGAACAAAATTCAACTGACTCAAAAGCTGAATTTGAAAGATCATAAAAGGACATTTGTTCACCAAATGAGAAACGAATAATCATTGCTGTATGATCAGGCTGAGCCCTCGACTTATCCAAATATGTTTCAGAAAATTCTGATTTAATTTTCTAAAAATTGATTCTGTGGGGTTTTTTGAAGTCACAATCCTTAAGCCTATGCAAATAAGATAAAAACTCCATTATAACCCATGCCATCGATAGTTCCAGAGATTATTTGAAAATGTTTATGATATCTCGCATGCGCTTTGTATTATTAAAATATAATTTTATGAAACTCTTAATAAATGAGCCTTTATACACATGAACGGTGCACAACAAAAGAAAGCTTTCGGAGTTATGCCTTTTCTACTTAAATAAATACTTTGTTGTCGTTGTTTTTATTTTTCAATCTGAGATAAGACATTACTCACAGACCGTTTAATTTTATCAACAATTCCTCATTTATAGAGTGCAGAAAGTCCACGATGACGAAGAAGAAATTAAGTTTGTTGGTATCCTTAAACGCACTTAAACTTCGCTTTACATATAATTAATCATTCTCCAAAATGCAGGTAACTTTTCCGATGCCTCCAGAAGATATGTTTTCTCATAATTCAACTGCATCAGCATAAATGTAGTTAAGGCTCCTTTTTTGTTATTTTTAAACGCATATAATTATTGTGTTTCGAAAAAAAGAACCCTTCCGTTGGCCATTGAGGGTAAGTTGTGTAAGCGGACGGCTGCCACGATGACTGTACCCCATCTACAGTGCCACATGTAAAAAATTCATAAAACGAAAAATTCACAAAATTCTCGTAAATTCGTTTGGTACGTATTTTGTCTTTTTTTATAAATTATTCTCTTGCGAATCGGGAAAAAGGACATCCAGGAACCAGGATACACAATAATTTTGCAGAGCCAAATGGTTTTTCTGGATGACCACTTCCGCGATTTTGAGGTGAATGCGGTAATTTATGTCTCTTTGTGTGTACCTTTCCCAATTTATATTTTTTTCTTTTCAAAAGATACTTGATGCCATTGTGGGATTCGGATGAACCTGGAACCTGAGTGCAAATTAATGTGGTCGTTATGTTAAACTGTATATTTTCAGTGTGGTCAAAAATAATCACTGTTTTTCCAACAAATTACAATACCGCACTGATGGATGGGTCCCAGGTACTTTCAATATCATCATTATCCCAATTCGAATGACGAATTCAATACCATCCATTTAAATCACTTAACTTCGAGAATCTATAAATAATATTTTTGAAAGCTAACACTTTCTATACGTAAATATATAATAATTGTGGATGTTTTTTTAGCGTGGGCTTTAATTGCTTAGCTCAAGAAACGTAAATTAAATATAGTTTGTATGAATATGACCTTTTTTATAACTACGCTGATGTTAAAAGCAAACTATTCATAATTTGTACATATTTTTGTATTTCATACAAAGTTGAATTATATAAAATAATAAGCTTGCGGTGAATTTTAAAAAGAAGTCATACAATACTCTTTGCAGGAACTTAAAGTTAAAGCCTATTTTGCGTTGCAAGTAAAATTATTTCAAATAGCTACTACCTACCTATCTTTTACGTAGACTTTTATACTGCACACTTACTTTTAAATGTTTATGCATTTTTTATTTCTATTTCATCATGAATACCTCCGAAAAATATCTACCAACGTTATTTTAGAAAGAATCTTTTCAAGACCTCTCTACACCATTGAATTTATTATTATTATTCATAAAATTTAAGGATTTCATATTAGGTATACATAAAGAAATATTTTAAGCTACCCAGTAGTGTTACCAAGGGTGCGTCCATAAGATGTTTTGGCTGATATTATTAAAATCGATTTAATACACAAGTTTGCATCGAGAGCCTTTTGATTCAATAAACTGCGTTCTCTTCTTTAAATATACAGATAATTGTTTCCTTATAATTTTCATAGAAAGTTTTATAAAATGGGAGGAAGGCAATAGGTTGAAATTCAGTGCTTGGGCTGTGTTTAGCTATTGCAATGGTCCGGGAATCTTTGCATTTTTCTAGGACAATACTTTAAGTGGGAAAAGAGTAAAAAATACTACATTACTAAATCCGTCAGAGTAATAAGTAACATGATTTTAAAAAAACGTAGATTATCAAAGACCACACTACGAAAAATACTCAAGATAAGACTTCACCTTCAACACTTAAGTTAAAGAATATTTTGGATAAAAAAAGAGTTATTCAGTTTTGCACTAGATAAATTGCATGATAAAATTTGTAGAGCTTTAAATTAAACTTTTTTAACTTTCGTTTTAGCGTTTATGTTCATATTTTGCAATGCAAATAATTAAAACTATTTTTATTCTATACTTAAACAAAAATACCTGGAAAAAATGTGTTACTTTGAATATTTTGCAAACAAAAAACTATATAAGTTCCAAAATCGATTAATGCTTCAAGGAATTACGTTTTTGAAATCTCTTTAAATTTTGAGAAAAATCGCAGCCAAAGGTTTTTTTTAGAATTAATTCAAATCTTAACGACAGGGTCGCCAGAAATTGCTCATGTTTAAAAATATTGCTTTCAAACGTTTTAGTGCCATTTCATTTCTCAATAAAATCTAGACTTAAAAATTTATTTTAAAATCGTTAGATCGGATTTTCTTCAAATAAATTTTTTTGTTTATATTTTTTTTCAATTTGAAGTTGAAAATATTTTTGGTATACATTATTTAAAGATTACTAATATACGTTTTACATTTCAATTTTGTAGAAAAATTATGAATTAGAAAAATTATGTACAGTTTTAATTAGACAGCATCGGTTGATTAGATCTTGAGAAAACTTAAAAACAAAATAACAGTTCTATGAGGGAACTCTTATGGAGCAATAAAAAAATATGCTTTAATCATTGAAACAAGCAAAGTTAATAAAAAAAAAGAGGCTGGGATGCGACCCACACTGATAACTTCCCATCCCGTCTGTCGATTTGTCACGCTTAAAAGTTTGTCTATATGTACTCGTATCAATTTTTACCAAATTTGCGTACTATTTTTTGTAGATTTTATTTTTTTTTAAAAACGGACTGTGGGATTTTTATATACAAATTACTGAATATTGAAAACAATATTTTCTGTGCAATGAAATTAGTTTGAAGCCAATATTTCAAAGTTTTGAAAAGATATTTGAGTCGAAAATCAATTTTTACCAACTTTTATTATTTTTTTTTTTAGGTTTTTGTGTTTTGTAAAAAAGTGTCAATTCGATTTTTCTCACAATTTTATCATATGTCAAAAACATTATTCTTCGTTGCACAATATTGTTTTGGAGATGAAATTATATTTTAGTCGTAAAATTTTGGAGGTGACATATTTTTTTTCGGTTTTTTTTATTTATAAAAAAAACCGTTAAAGGGTCAGGATAGACAGACAGTTGGACGGAATCGGGGGCCCACATATTTGACTTCTCTATCATCGTAATGTCATGTTTGATTAAAATCTCGAGTTCGAAATATTGTACTAATAAGCTATTATATTTTTTTGGAGATCAAAATGCAAAACCCACACAAAAGGATTGAACAACATATGGCTGTAGTTTTTTTTAAAGGTTCTGACCAACATTTTGGAATTTATAGATCACTTTAAAATATTCAAAAGAATGACTTTCATTGTAATGAGAAACAAAATCTGAAGTTGGTCACCCTGAAAATTTTCTCGATTGGTCGGGCCGTAACATCCAGCTACCTTTACAAAAATCAGGAATTCTGAGATTCCCAAAGTTGTACAGTACCTACCATATATACTCGGCATCTAGATCTCGATAGCGTTGTCCATTTTATATCCCTGGTGCGCCCTCAAAGCGAATTCCAAATATTGTCTACCTTTTCCTGGTCATTAAATCGTTTTATATTCGCTCAAAATGAATTGGATAATATCCTTAACCACAGTTAGTTATGCATATAATACACCCCCAACCTCAACCCAACCAACTTATGTATAAACCTTCCTACCCACGTACCTGCTGAATTTATAACAGGATAATTATGAGGATCCATCATCATACTCTGCATCGCATCATCGTTTTGTGCATATCATTTCGTTTTTGATGCTTCTCCTTGGGGGTTCTTGGGTTCTGGGTTCTTAATGCAAATTGTTGGCTTTTTTTTCCTTTATTCCTTCTGTATGTGCGGTGCTGGCGCTGGCCTTCTATCAAGCAGAGGGCTCCTTTTGATGATAAAGTTAACGAGCGAGTCCGAGGAGGAGATATATAAGATACCTAGCCATAGACCTATACAGGCTCTGGCTTTGCCTGGATGATGATGATGATGATGATACTCCTGTACAGTACATAGCCTGGCACTGGCAACTGGTATCAAGACAAGACAAGGCATGGACCGTGTCGTCCTCATCAGGTTGGTCGTTTTGTACTCTGGTCGACCCGGACTTTTTGGGCCTTTTGAGGTTTTGGTTTCATCATTACACATTCTTTGAATTTTGACCTCATTTCCATCTGTTGACTAAATATTGAAGCATAAAGAACGATTGCTATGATGCTGCTTCTGGATGCCTGCTGATGCCGATGCTTCTGCTGCTTTCAGCTTTTGCCCAAGGACATTGCGGATTATGCCAGAAAATTCTGATTTTGTGGGAGATTTTTTCTGTATATGTGTGTGTTTTTCTTCTTTTAATACTTTCTGATGATTGCCTTTGTTTGCTTTTTGTTAAGGCAGGTTTTTCTTTATTATAATCTTCATTTTTTTTTTAAATAAAGATTTAATTCAATGCAGCCACTTGAAGTTTAGAAGAATGTTTTTTTTTTTGGTTTATTTGGTTGTGTTTATATTTGTACCTTTTGATTTTTGAAAAATGTTTAACCAAAAGCTAATTTCGAATTACTTTGGCAGCGGTAGAGGCAGCGGCAGCGGCAGCGCTGCGGTCAAATCAATTAAGAATGAAAATACATAATTGAAAGGGTGTTTTTTAATTCAATTCAATTCGTTTTGAGCTTTTATAAAATTTATTATTAAACTTCATTTATACAGGTAGGTTTTTGAGATTTTATTAAAAATTGTTTTGGCCAGCAGTCCAATATTGTATATTTTTGTTTTGCTTACTTCAACCGTAAGTTGTTGGTATTCATCGCTACTTGTGATGTCTGCAAAGCCCCAATACCGCAAGCTACCACAAAAATTAAGCTTCGGTGGCTTCTAGTGAATAGAAAATAATATTCTTTGCCTCAATGTTGTATAGAAGACAAATGCACAAAACACTTTTTATTTATAATCAGGTTACTTCCCCAAAAGTTTACAATTGATAACTATACAAATTAACGAAGCATTTTTGGAATTAGAATTCTATGGGTTTTAATCTTTTCAAACAACTTAACGCCTTCGAAGGATGATGTCATTGTTTCTATTCTTAATTTTTGTGTTGAGAATATTTAAATAAGGAATTCTTAAATAAGTTGTCTTAAAACTATTTCCAATGTGAAAGTTAAGCATAGAAACAGTTGTAAGGTAAAAAGTAAGTATTCAAATTCAACTAACTATAGAGGAGCTAAAAGTTCGTCGCGGCTTTATTTAATTCAAAACTATAAATTTGCTGCTATTCATAAATTAAGATCGAAATATGAAAAGCAGAATGAAATGTTCAAGAGATTTTAAAACTTATTTTTGGTGCAGATTGGAAATATGCCAAAAATTTGTAAACTTAAAACTTAGTTTGTGAGAAATATTTTTTAAATAAATTATTTAAAACATTTCTTATTACAAAATATAATTTTGTGTGCTGTTAAAGAAGGAAAAGAATTAATTTTTGTTTTATTATATTGTTATTCAATTTTTGGTTTCAAAAAGTTTTGGACTTTGCCGTTAAGTGTGAAAAAGAAATCTGTCAAATGGCCGCCTCGTACAAATTCATAGCATGAAATTCTGGTGAGCTCATTTTTAGCCACTTTGTCGTAAATTGTGTGCGGTTTTTCAATCATAACTTGAGCAAGGTGGTTTTTAATGGATCTAGAGGCCGAGGACCTACAGACTTAAAATATGTGTGATGGATAATTAACGTTATATTGCTTAAAAAGAAAGTCCAGCACGCAGTAAAGCCATAATTAGTGGTGTTGTGTAGCTTGTTGATTAATCTTGATCAACCATATATTCATGTTATCATTATAAATTGCTGCTCAAAAAGGAGTACGAAAGATTGAATTACCAATTTTGCAAGTAGTCAAAAAATATTGTTAAACTGTAAATTAAAGCTGAGTTTGACAATTGTCAACTGCCAACGCTAACAATTTAAAACCACAAAATAAATAGGCCTGTATAAGAAAATTGAAACGAACTTTTTGTTGTTAAAATTGTCACGTAATTAAAATTTGGTCTTTTTTACAATGTCGATTGACAGTTTTTTTAAATTGTAATACAGTTCCAGTAAGGTTGAACTACTAAGTGAACACCTTATAGGGCTTATTCGACATATTCAAAGCCCAGACCTATAGGAGCGGTTTATCCGGCTCCCCTTCCTTTGAGTTATACTAAGGATCTGGCCCTCCAGGTTGAGGGTTGTGCCGTCGGGGTGACTTCCTGGCCACGTAAAAAATACCTTTAGTTGCGAAGCACTAACAAGCCTCGAATACGGACGGATTCACTGTTGGCAACCCACGCTAATGAAATAAGGACAACGAACTTCGGATCTGTACGTGGAAAAGTAGGTCCCTTAACAGACCACGTGGAGTCGAACAATTTGCGGAAGCCTAGACTTAGGCAAAAAGTCTTGAGTTTCAACAGTGTGAACGACAATCCGCATCAAAGCTAAATTCGCCAACATAAGCCTAATTTGGGCGCATGCCCCAACAGAGGAGAAAGATGAATGCACCAAAGACATATTCTTCGAGCTCTTGGAAAAGACATATGAGCAGTGCCCTGGCTATGACATTAAAATTGTCTTAGGAGATTTTAATGCCAAGCTAGGAAGAGAAGACATCTTTGGTGGCATAATCGGGAGATACAGCCTGTACGACACTACCTCCGACAACGGATTCAGGCTGGTCGATTTCGCTGCGGGGCGAGACGTTCTGGTAGCTAGTACGCCGTTCACGCATCTTAATATCCACAAGGGGACATGGAAATCAACCGTCAACCAGATTGACCACATTTTCACATTGCGATCGACGCACGACACTTCTCCAGTATCCAGGATATCCGAACATTCCTAGAGGCCAACATTGACTCGGACCACTACCTCGTTGTAGCCAAGGTACGGCTACAGATATTCCGATCCAAGCCAAAACAAGGAAGTACTGTGAGAAGATTCGACGTTAGAAGGCAACAATCGCAAGAGACTGCCATGTCCTTTTCCGATCGAGTCTCTAATAACCTCTTAAGGAGTCCTATGCTTCCTGCATTAAGCATTGAAAACCAGTGGCAACATTGCCTTGCAGCCATCAGAGATGCCGCCTCTGAAGTGCTAGGTTTCGCACGGCCACCACAGCGAAACCCCTGGTTTGACGACGAATGCCGGCAAGCTCACGCAGCGAAACAAGCATACAAAACGGCGCTGCACAAAAGGACTAGAGCTGCTCGCGAGCTCTACGAGCAGAAGAGGAGAGAGGAACACCAATACCAACTCATCTGCAAAATTTGGTCGGAAGAAAGCATGCCCGATGAGTGGAATCTAAGCAGAGTGTGCCCGATACATAAGAGGGGAGATCCTCTAAATTGCGCCAACTACATAGACATCAGTCTCCTTTAAATTGTGTATAAGATCCTCTCTGCCGTATCATGTGAACGTCTGAAGCCATTCGTCAACAACCTGATTGGTCCTTATCAGTGTGGCTTCAGACCAGGAAAGTCCACTTTCGACCAAATATTCACACTACGGCAGATCTTGGAAAAAAACCAGGAACTTTAAATCGATACCACCATCTCTTTATCGATTTTAAAGCCCCGTATGACAGCATCTATAGGACAGAGCTCTACCGAGCAATGTCTAGTTTTAGCATCACTGTCAAACTTATCCGTTTGTGAATGTCGATGGAGAATGCACGCTGCCATCTCAATGTCGGGAAAGATCTCACCGATGCATTTGATGTCAAAAAAGGTTTTAGTACAGGCGATGCACTGTCATTCGACTTTTTCAACATCGGTCTGGAAAGAATTGTGCAAAACGCAACCGTCAACACTAAAGGCACAATCTTTCAAAGGTCCATCCAATTACTCGGATACGCAGATGATATTGATATAATTGGAAGATCAAAGCGTGATGTCAGTGGAGCGTTTTTGGGCATTGCGATGGAAGCGAAGTAGATGGGTTTAGTGGTCAATGAGGGCAAGACCAAGTATATGCTGTCATCAAAAAAGGACACTGAGCAGCTATAACGACTTTTTCTACCTAGGCACCGCTATTAATACAGACAACTACACCAGCGCTGAATAACTCTTACAAATCGCTGCATCTTCGGTCTTAGAAGGCGATTGAGAAGTAAATTCTTCTCTCGAGCATCTAAAATTACCATCTATAAGTCACTCATCATCCCGGTTCTCATTTATGGCGCTGAGGCCTGAACCCTGTCAAAGAAAGATGAGAGCGTCTTAAGATGCTTCGAGAGAAAAATTCTTCGGGTGATTTTTGGTCCCGTACGCATAGATAAAGAAAGGAGGAGAAAATATAACAACGAATTGTACGGGCTGTACAGTGGCACTGACCTAGTTAGCAGAATTAAAGTCCAACGGCTTAGATGGCTAGGTCATGTAGAGCGAATGGACATCAGCGCTCCAGCCCGGAAGGTCTTCGGATCCAATCCCGAGGGACGGCGCAGTAGAGGAAGACCGCGACTCAGGTGGTGCACCCAGGTGGGAGAGGACTTCAACCAACTTGGCGTGCGAAACTGGAGACAGCTAGCTAGAGACCGAGCTGGCTTGAGACGCATGTTGGTTGAGGCCCAGGTCCGCCTGGATTGTAGCGTCACCTCAAGTAAGTAAGTAAGTATTTGAGCATACACAAATTTGGGAAAATAAATTTCAATTTTGGATCATAACATTAAATACCAAACCAAACGCTTTCTTAGAAATCCAGAGAAATATTATACTGTGCGGTATAATATGATTCAGTATTGTTAATTGTATGAAAAAATAGTCGACTTAAGTCGAAATATATTACAAATTTTCTCGATAATATCAACCTCAAAGCTCAAAAATGAATACGGTCAAGAAGAATTTAACCAGCTAAAACCTGGATACATTCAGACTAAGACAATGTATAAACTCTTTTTTAAGCTAACTTAGTCTAGTTTTAAACTAAAATGAGAGGGCTACAATTCGGTAATATATTTCATGTAACGTGATTTGCTCCTAATTATTTTAGTTTAAGTTTTCTATGAATGTTTATGAGTTTGCTGGAAAAATTAGGTTTCGGAACAAACTACATTGTAATTTGTCCAGTCTCAGAGTTTATTTATTTATTTATTTGTTTAATCTACGAGATAAAGGCTCAAAAAATAAATACAAAGGAATATACAAAAAAAAATAATTTACAACTCATGATTAATTTCTTGAAAATAGATAATACAACTAAATTATGAATTGTGAAACGATTCTGAACTTTCTCAATTCTATCCAAAAATGTTTGTTGGAAAGGCTTCCATATGACATCAGCGTACTCAAGTAATGATTTACCCAATGAGTTATATAGAGATGTAAGCGTATAGAGATCCGAAAAGTCAGTTGAGTTTCTTTAAATGAAACCAATCATAGAGTTGGCTTTAGCGACAATAGCATCCATGTGCGGAACAAATGTAAACTTGGTATAAAAGGAGACACCAGTTTAATAAATGACAGAAGTCTATTTGTTGATTAGAGCAATCATAAATGGAATTCACTTTTAAAAATAATTTAAGATCATCAGCATAATATATGAGACATTGGCTGAATTTTATGCTTTTATCATATCATCGATACAAATTATAAATAAAAGCGGGCCAAGATGACTGCCCTGGGGAACTCTTAAGGTACATTTTATAGATCTCGAGGTTTGATTGTCAAGTTTTACTTTTTGTACCCTACCAGTTAAAAAACTTGAAATCCACTGAAGGAGATTAGAGTGAATCCCAAAGTTATGAAGCTTACGAAGCAGTATGTTGTGGCATACAGAATCAACTAAGTTAATAACGAAAGATGAAAAACATGCGATATTAGTAACAGTTGATCAACCCGATATAAGCCCATGTTGGGCATCACTTACATGTTCTTTTAAGAAAAACTCCAGTTTGGTCTTTATTCATAAAAAATCCATAACCAAGAACTACGTTTAATTTTTAAAAATGGTGGCATTTTTCCCGCAATTACACTATAAGCGACGCAGTATCACGCTTGGAACAAAATACTTAATGCAATGAATGTTCTGTGTATTAAGTCACTCTATTTCAAAATGTATAGATTCAAAGTCGAATTTCAATAAGGTTTCGATTGAGAAAACGAAATAACAAAACAAATATTAAAATTTTTGTAATAATATTTTCAAACTCTCCTTTGGATAAGTGTATCTATCTTCAAAATCCATAATATCCTTCTTAATTACTTTTGCATGTCTGAAGACCCGAAATATAAATAACCATCGAGTCTGTCATCCATTCATGGTTATATATCCTAACTATAGTAATGTTTAAGTGCCATAAAGTCATGTATGGAAATGAACCCTCACGATATTATAACAAATAAAGTTTTCTCGCTTTCTTCAACTTACTATACAATACAAGTCATTGTACATTGTTAAAAAGTTGATGAACGTTAGCGGTAGCGTGAGCCCGTGAGCGTGTGCCAAATTACGGAGCACAAGATTATATTACAAAAATCCCAAGAGTTTTTGCATCATGCTCAAGCTCATCGTCATCATTCCTCCGCAAAACCAACTTCAAAGTTTTGTCTGTGCATTGTGTAAGTTGATTCATTTAAGTCGACTTGAATCCTTTGGTGTTAACAACTTAACGGAATTATTTTACTATACATTCTTATAGCTTATAATCAGCTAAAGCTATATTTCGTAGAATAAAACAATAAAAGTCGACATTGAAACAAGCGTTCATACATGAATTTAACAAGAAGGCAATTATATTGTTGAACGAAATAAGGTGTAAATAATTTAACTCCTGGATTATTTTTTCTTAATCCACATTTTTTCATAATCTTCATTTCAATAAAAAAAAAAGAGTTATTTAGACCATGAACCTTGTAAAGGTGTTCCCAAAAGACCATCATCGCTTGCACAACGCACCACAACAAAAGACTGAATAAATCAAGCCATTATGTAAAAATGAAAAATAGAAAGAAGAAAAAACAAAGAATAGCTCAACAACAAGCCTTTACGTATCACTCTAGGGTTTAATTTGCAAATCTCCAAGCTGATTTAACTTTAAGTTTATACATTTTTTAAACCCTTTGAAAAAGTATTTTTTGTTTGTAATACTTTTTAACGCAAAGCTATACAAAAAGAGCTGCAAATATCCTCTCAAGACCAATATAACCCCTTTGAAAATATATAATCAAAACGAAGGATAACCTCTTTATAAGCTATATACATATATATCAAGCTAGTTGGGTAAATATTTATGTATATTTATTCCTTAATAAACCTTTGATTCTATTTTCTATTCTTTTCGGAACAAGCATGCATCATTATTCAAATATTATTCATAAATAAGATAGATTTGAAAAAAAGTTATGATACACGAGTATTTTGGAATAAATCCCTGTTCAACGTCAAATTCCATTATATGACAAATGATACAAAGGGAGACTTTGTGGCTTGAGAATTGGCAGACCCATCATTAGTGGTTATTTTTGAGCACATTAGATGATTTATAAAAGGAATATATCAAATTTTCCAATAAAAGGTTTTTATTTTTAAATGGACAGCTATATTTTAGAAGTTGTCACTTTTAAGGCTGTCATATTTTGACTTTTGGCAATTACAAGAACTACGCCATTTCTAAAGATAATCAATACACGATTTAACAATGTATTAAAATTGTACCAATTTCCTACAAAAATTAACACAAGCATCTAAACTGGTGAAATTATCCAAAGAAAGTTTCTTAATCGTATTATTTTTGGAAAAAGTGATCTCAATTAGCCACACAAATCTTGTGATCTAAAACCTTTAGAAATCATTGGAATTTGTTAAGATATGGAAGAAATACGCTGCAAATGTGAGAATTAGTTATGAAAAGTATAAAAGCTGCAACCTTGGCAAACCCTTTAGTGGTATTGTGATACATTAATTAAGGCAAACCATTTTCCCAACAATAAAGTAAATATCAGTCAATTTTGATAATTTTAGTAAGTGCTTAAAATTAAAAATAAAACTTCTTGATAGAATACTTTATAGTTGAAACTATACCTGCGTCAAAACGTGTGATATATATCTAAACAAATTTTATGAGGTTCTTCTTAGAGTGTTTTCTCTTTAAAGAAAGGTTTTTAACTTCTCATAGGAAGTTATTGTAATCGTTTGTCGAATTTATAATGTTGACATTTCTAGATGTTTCATAGTTCCTAGAACGGTAATTAAAGGTTTTTAGAGAGATGTGTAAGTTCGGTATACCTTTTTTCTTCGGTCATACCCCAAGAACTGGCAAAGATGTCAACATTAAATAAATTCTGTATAACAAGTAAAGACGCAACGGTTTTTTATAGATCAAAAACAAAAACCACTCCTTAAAAAAAAAAACTAAACAAAAATGCAAGGAGTTGATAAAACTTGATTTTCGACTCGAATATCGAAAGGGATATCTTAGCAGTTAAAAAAAAGGTTAAAATTTGGTAAATCCTAAATATCTTACGAACCCCAAAGCGCTAGAGACTTGACTTTAATTTTATATAATATTTTTTAACATGAAACCAAACCAGCATATTTTTTGAAAAGATCCAATTAACGGTTTTTTTATAAATTAAAAAAACTGAAAAAAAAATGTTCACCTCGAAAATTTTACGAATACAAAATGATTTTTTCTACAAAACAATTTTGTGCAACGAAAAATAATCTTTTTGACATCTGATAAAATTTTGAGAAAAATCGAATTGACAGTTTTTTTTATAAAAAATACAAATCTTAAAAAACATTACTCAAAATTGGTAAAAATTGAATATCGATTCAAATATCTTTTCAAAAACTTGATATTAAGGCTTTACACTTATTTTATCTTATAAAAAATATTGTTTTCAACATTCTGAAAAATGTTAAGAAACATCGAATTGACAGTTTTTTTACAAAAAATAAAAACTGTGAGAAGATTCGACGTTAGACGGCTACAATCGCAAGAGACTGCCATGTCCCTTTCCGATCGAGTCTCTAATAACCTCTTAAGGAGTCCTATGCTGCCTGCATTAAGCATTGAAAACCAGTGCCAATTCACACGGCCACCACAGCGAAACCCCTGTTTTGACGACGAATGGCGGCAAGCGCACGCAGCGAAACAAGAGGCATACAAAAAGGCGATGCACAAAAGGAATAGAGCTGCTCGCGGACTCTACGAGCAGAGAAGAAGAGAGGAACACCGGCTTCTTAGATGGAAAAAAAGATAGCATGAGAAGCGCGCGATCGAGCAGGTAGAGGGATGTCACAACAGGAATGAGGTTCGTAAATTTTACCAAGAGGTAAAAAAAACCTCCCAAGGGTACAGGAAACAAACCGAAGATTGTAAAGACGATCAGGGGAACATCGTAGTAAAACCACAGTCGATGATGAGAATATGGAACGATAACTCCTCCAAACTATATAACGGAGATGACGAACTGAATCCCACTGTAAGGGAGATAGAACCACTCAACCTCCACCTTGACGAAGTGAAGATAGCTATATCTAAACTTAAGTCAAACAAAGCTGCTGGAGCTGACAGCATCGCTGCCGAACTATTCAAAGCAGCAGGCGATGACTTGGTACGGAGCATGCACCAACTCATCTGCAAAATATGGTCGGAAGAAAGCATGCCCAATGAGTGGAATCTCAGCGTAGTCTGCCCGATACATAAGAAAGTAGACCTTCTAAACTGCGCTAACCACAGAAGCATCAGTCTCCTTAACATTGCGTGTAAGATCCTTTCTGCCATATTATGTGAACATCTGAAGCCAGTCGTCAACATCCTGATTGGTCCTTATCAGTGCATCTTCAGACCAGGAAAGTCCACAATCGACCAAATATTCACACTACGGCAGATCTTGGAAAAAATTGAGGACCTTCAAATCGATGCCCACCATCTCTTTATCGATTTTAAAGCCGCGTATGACAGCATCTATAGGGAAGAGCTCTACCGAGCAATGTCTAGTTTTGGCATCCCTGTCAAACTTATCGGTTTGTGCAGAATGACGATGAAGATTGCACTGCTCTATCAAGGTCGGAAAAGATCTCACCGATGCATTTGATGTCAAAAAAGGTTTTAGGCAAGGCGACTTCTTCAACATCGTTCTGGAAAGAATTGTTCAAAACTTAACCGTCATCACTAGAGGCACAATCTTCCAAAGATCCATCCAATTACTCGGATTCGCAGAGTATATTGACATAATTGGAAGATCAAAGCGTGATGTCAGTGGAGCGTTTTTGGGCATTGCAACCGAAGTGAAGAAGATGGGTTTAGTGGTCAATTAACGTCACCATGGACAGCTATAACTTTGAGGTAGTTAAGGACTTTGTCTACCTCGGCACCGCTATTAACACAGACATCGACGAAAAAAAACGAAGAATAACTCTTGCAAATCGCTGCTTCTTTGGACTTATAAGGCAATTGAGAAATAAAGTCCTCTATCGAGCATCTAAAATCAACATCAATAAGACACTCATCATCGCGGTTCTAATTTATGGCACTGAGGCCTGGACCCTGTCAAAGAAAAATGGGAGCGTCTTAGGATGCTTCGAGAGAAACATTCTTCGGCTGATTTTAGGCCCCGTACGCATAGATGGAGAATGGAGGCGAAGATATAACGACGAACTGTACGGGCTGTTCAGCGACACTGACCTAGTTAGCGGAATTAAAGTTTAACGGCCTTGATTACTAGGTCATGTAGAGCGGATGGACATCAACGCTCCAGCCCGTAAGGTCTTCAAATCCAATCCGGAGGGACGGTCCAGTAGAGGAAGACCGCGACTCAGGTGGCGCACCCAGGTGGGAGAGGACCTCAACCAACTTGGCGTGCGAAACTGGAGACAGCTAGCAAGGGACCGAGCTGGCTGGAGACGCATGTTGGTTGAGGCCCAGGTTCGCCCCGGACTGTAGCGCCACCTTAAATAAGTATTTTTTTTTGTAGATTTTAATTTGTATGAATAAACTGGCTATTGGTTTTTTTACAAAAAATGTAGGTTGAATGTCGAAAACAATATTTTGTGTGACGTAAAATTAGTTTGAAGCCAATATTTTTTAATTTTAAAAGACATTTGAGTCGAAAGTAAATGTCTTCCAAGATTTAGTATTGTTAATTCTTAGGTTTTTATTTTTTGTAAAAGAACTGTCCAATCGATTTTTCTCAAAAATTTAAAAAATGTTAAAAACAATATTATTGTAGTTTGAAGCCATAATTTAATTTTTTTTTGAAAATATATTTGAGTCGAAAATACAATTACCCTCAATTTTTACAAACTTTTATTAATGTTTTATTTGAGCTTTTATTTTTTGTAAAAAAAAACTCTTAATTCGATTTTTCTCAACGATTTTCTGAATGTTAAAAACAATAGTTATTTAAAAGACTGAAATAGTTTAAAGCCAATATATTAGATTTTAGTCAAAAATCAATTTTTATTAAATTTGTGCAATTTTTTTTTTTGGTTTTTAATTTTTATAAAAAAAACTTTCAATTCGATCTTTTTCAAAATTATTTTCGAAATTCTTTAAATGACAATTTGGTCCATTACTAAAAGTATCAATTGAAACGATATTTCGATGTTTGTTAAGTAAAAATATTAATAAGACATTATTTATCACCACATCCACGATACACTCTAATTCCTCAGTTCAATAATATATTGTTTCAATTATTGCACAGCAAATATTTATGCGGCAGTTTATATCATTGTGAAAAATGTTATCACATGAATGTTTTTATTGTTTTTATATTGATTATTACACATGTGTTGTGAACATCAAACTCAAAATCCTTAACCGGGCAAAAAGCATCATGGCAGGGGTGCACACGAGACCAAAAGTCATTAATCTACAAATAGATTTCAAGACTTTTTTTTCTTTTAATAAAAACAAAATAATGGTATTACAAACATACAAGCAGAATAAGAAAGACTTCAAACCTTCTATCTTTCTTTTGGAAATGAAAAAAAGAAAAAACCCCTATGACAGCTGGGGAATCATAAAAACCTACACATTTTATACAATTCGATCTTGCCTTGCCTACTCCTCTATAATAACTGCCAAGCCATTCGCATTCAATTTACTTTGCATGCCTAATCTGTGGCCAATTTCACGCGCTACACGATAAATCGTTTGTAATTTTTCACCAAAACGCTTACCAATAAATAATATTGACATCCCAGTCGTATACCTCATGTTGTATTCGTATTTTACCTTAAGGCCAGGCCTATAAGCTAAGAGCTATGAACAATTCGTCGCTTGTCAACATCTAACAGAAGGTATGGTTATGGTATCCCGTATTATGTCACATCGTTTGTAGCTTGTAGCTTGTAGGAATAAGAATCGAACAAAATCGAAATGAAGATTATTCATTATTCCAATTCGAGTTGCTAAAGTTGGTGATGGCAAAAATGTGAGAATGGACCTTCAGTTATTTATCAGTGAGTGAAAGAAAATACCCCTTGGGGACCGATTCAAAATTGAATATATTTTATTTTACGCACGCAATTGTGCGCGTCAGTGGGAAAACGTTTGATGTGAAAATTGTACACGCGGTAAACGTTAACCCGATTGATGTGGCAAATGTGATGATGTTGTCGTGTGCCGGAAGTGTAGACCGAGTCTTAGGGATGGTTTTGGTTTTGAATTCATCGCATGAAATGTAAGCCATTTTGTTTTCTTCATTGACGTCAAAGGCTTGCCGGAAGTTAGAAACAGTTAGGTACATAAACATAGTATTGACCTATGAAAAAGTATGGTCTGGTATTGTTTAGAGACTTGTGAATATTTATTGGAATGCCATTTAGGTAAAATTTATGTTTACACATTCTTTGTTTTGTGCCATTAATAAAATGGTTTACATGAGTTGTCGTATAGTCAAGTCTTAGACGCCTTTAGAGATAGCCCTCAGTCTTGTCATCAATGATATGGACAAGAAATAGCTATACGTACCTAAATGTATACAAATAAGCTTTTAAAGATGAATGACTTTAAAATGTCCTATTCGTCATGAAGATACAATAGCCTAAGAGGGACGATCATTCACTTAGTTTTTGTTTTATGTATTCAAAATAGCAAAGGATGAAAAAGGATGAATTCTTTAACATATGATAATTAAAGCATTGAAAAAGAGGATGGAATGCGTCACACACACAGATAACTTCCCATTCGTGGCCGTGTGGTCAAAAAGTGTAAGAGTTTTTCAAAATATTAATGACAACATTTCGAGAAAGATACAAACATTTTTTTAAATCAATACCTTTCTCACGCCTTAAGATACGTGAATAGAATACAATTCTAATCAGTTATTTTTTGTTTTCGAAAGTTTTCGCTTTTTAAACATAAGTAGTCTGTTGTTTTTTTTTTTAAGTTAACGACAATATTTTGCATATAATAAAATAGATTTGATTTCAATATTTTTCTGTGTTCCAGAGATATTTTGTCGAACATCGTCAACAACTTGGTCTTTATCACTGTTGTTTTAGAACAGGATAAAATATTCACATTATGTAGATTCTGGAAAAGTCCCAGGAACAATGAATCGACACCTACCATCTTTTCATCAATTTCATGTAACAACATCTCAAGGAACAAACTGTAAAGATGCATCTCTACTTTAAGCATCCCTGCCAAACTTACCCGTTTGTGCACAATGAGCATAGAGAATGTACACTGTTCCATAGAGGTTTGAACAAATTAACCGAACCTTTGGATGTCAAAAATGGCTTAAGACAAAATGTCATGTAATTTTCTTAATTTCGTCCTCGGAAGAATAGTGCAGAGCTCTCTATCTTGATGCTGCTGAAATTGACATAATCGGAAAAACTAAGTGTGATGTCAATGGGGCAAATATTTGTTTAAGTTAATAAGGGCAAAAGAAAGTACATACTATCATCAAGAAAGGACCTACAATACTGACGACGACGTTTCGGTCAAAACGTCACCATTGACAGACGTAACTTTGAGGTAGTTAAGGACTTTGTCTACTTAGGCTTCGCTATGAACACAGAAAACAACACTAACGCTGAGATCTAACGAAGAAGAATTACTCTTGCTGGCCACTGTTTATTTGGGCTAAGAAAGCAATTGAGTAATAAAGACCTCTATCGAGACGGATTGCAGTACCTTGGGTCGTTTCGAGAGAAGAGTTCTTCGTATTATCTACGGTCCCATATGCATAGAAGGCGACTGGAGGAGAAGATAAAACTACGAGCTGTGCGGTCTGTACAGCTTTGTAGGCTTAGCCAGAAGGATACAAAACTAAAGACTGATGTAGCTCGGAAAGGTAAGATTCTTGACCTCACCTAATTTGTAGTGCGTAACTGGAGACATCTAGGATAGAGCTAGATGGAGAAATTTTTAGGGTAAGGACCTAGTTTACTCAGGACTCTAGTGCCACCCCAATTAAGTAAGTAAGTCGAGAACGTTATTCTTGGATGCACACAAAAGATAATCACTATTTGAACTTTAGAGTTTTGAAAAACTGAAACATAAAGTTTAAGGTGATCTAATTTCAGCGTTAGAGCTAAACAAGCTTTCTAAAAAATTTTATAATAGGAAGTTGTGTCAACTAGAGCTGTTGGATAAGTTCCATTCCTAAATTTTAATCGATAAAATTATCTTCAAGGTAAGACACAATAATGTCGTATTTTTGACTTTAAAAATCACATAAGATCGTAGAGCTTCCAAGGCATTTTGGGATTTTGAATTCTGTGAAGACAAACACGACAGGGTTTTTTCAAAACATCGACCTGTTCCTAGACATTTATGCAGTCATTTTACGTCTAGGTTATATGAACTTGTGATTTTGGCCATTTGAACTTATCAAGTTATAGAGTTTTTTTTAAATAACAAGTAGTTGCGACTATCAAAGCCAAAAATACTTTGTTATGGGTCTAATTCGGATTGATGAATGTAATCATTAATAATTCAATTCTTAACAATATTTTTTCTAGTTTAAGACTTCATTTTAAATGCGCTGTGGACAAGTATTTGACATTTTATTATTATTAAAAAAGGACAAAAAAGACAAGAACTGAAACCGATTGATTACTAACAACTTCGTAATATCACTGTTTTGGTCCTGATCCTGAGTTTCATCAAAAAATCATCCACAGTTACTAATCCTATTTTCATTTCGCAAGTTATATTAGTAAAGAATTTTTGCATTTTGGCTAAAAATATCCATGAATGATAACTGAAAAAACTTTTCCACATTCAACGGCTCATAATTTGGGGTGGTTTTCGAGCTGGCGGTAAAATTGTGCGTTATTCTTCGGAAACAAGATTACTGCAACTATTACAAGATTACGTTGCGCTACACAGGTATTGGAAAATGTATTTAATTTCAAATAAAAATCAAATTAGACCATCGCAATTTTGAAAAAAAAATTTCATCATCGTGTTACTTCTCGATTGTCAACTGATAACTTGTAACTTAACACTTTCAATCTATTTTATTAGGTAACTTTAAGGATAAGTTGTATGACTATGCTTCACGCAAGAGAAATCTTTTACATATACATTAGGGTGGAGCGACAAATTTTGATTTCGATTTTCAAATTCGAAAAATTTTTAAAGATTCTATAATTACGTTAACTATACGTACAAAATAAGAAAAAAAAACTTTTCACTTTTTTTAGCCCTCTACCACAGCTCAAAGTTTTAAAAATAGGCGAAGGTCACTTTTTTTTGTCGTCTCTGTGACTCTAAAAGTATAAATCATACAAAAAAGTATTCTTGGGAAAAAAGAAAGACAGTTTAATTTTCTATGAAAATAATCTTTGCATTCAGTGACAATAAAAAAACAAACGAAAAGTATCTATGATAAATATTTGCATTTTTTGAGATACCCAAAATCGAAACAAAATGAAAACTATAAAAACTACTTACAAGATTGGAAGAATAAATTTCTTACTAAATTATTTGATATTTGTTCGTGCAAGTGCGTAAATTTAAATAACTGTGATTGTCCAAGAGATAAAAAAGTTCATCTGCTAGAAAGATCTTTTCTTTTAGGTCAAAGAAATGACTGAAAAATTGCTAAAGGTGGGTTGGACCTTTTGGAAACCAAAAAACTAAAGGAAAAAAGTGTGAGAAAAAAATATCAAGTGAGAAGGTACTAACACAAGAAACTTTGACGACATCATCAATTAGCATAAAAATTAGATCAAGATCTCAATCAAAACCTTCAGTTTGCCCCACCTACTGATTATGATGATGACCCAAGTACTTCTTCAAAATGCCAAGAAATAAGTGTAAGAAAATCGGTAATGTGTTCCAAATTTGCCAAGAGTTTGTGATCAATACGTCGTTTCGTCCCACAGCAGCAGCAGTTGCGAGTGCAGTCTTACAGGATGTTGGCTTGGTAACCACATCAAATGTCGAAAACGTCATAGAAGGAAGTAAAGTTCGTAGGGCCAGAAAACGACCAAGAGAAGTTCTCCAAACTAAAGACTGTGTTTCGAAAATTAAAGGCGTTTATTTCGATGGATGAAAAGACAGGACATTGGTTTGTGAAAAACGAGGCCAACGATTTCACAAAGTGACTAAAAAAATGGAACAAATTTCATTAATAACGGAGCCGGGTTCAAACTACCTAGGACATATTCTCTGAAAAAGGGAAAACTAAAGCAGATTCTATTAACTCCTTTCTTGCAGACAGAGAACTGGATTTAAGTAAAGTACCTGTTGTTGGTTGTGATAGTTCTGCTACAAATACTGGTTGGAAAAGTGGGGCTATCCGGCTAATGGAGTTGAAGCTGGGGAGACATTTCTAAAAGAATTGCCTCTGCGTCATTTATTTATTAAATTGGATGGAGCTACATTAGGACCTCCAATCTATTCAGGATACATTGGAAAGGCGCTGGAAAATTGTTGTGACTTTCCTGTTATTGAGTTTTTACCAATTCTAGGGAAACCTACCTACTTTGCCAAAAGAAATCCAAGATACCCTTAAGTACGGATCAAAAATATTTGTTTCAAATGTGTGATGCTATAAATAAAGGATCCTGTCCTAGAAATATCTCCAACAGAAACCCAGGAAAAATGGCACACTCTAGGTGGTTGACAACTGCCAATAGAATTCTAAGGCTTTATGTTGCCACATCTTATCCGAGTGAAAACTTAAAAATACTTGCAGAATACATTGTAAAGGTGTATGGCCCAGTTTGGTTCAGCGTGAAAAAAGACAGTTCTTTCCAAAATGGTCCAAGTCACGTTATCGAGTTAGTAAATTTGTCAAGATGCTTCAATTCGAGCGTAAAAGAAATAATTGACCCCGTTATTCAAGGCAATCCTTATTTTGCACATCCGGAGAATATATTAATGGCAATTGGCAATGCTTTGTGATGAAAGACCTAACATCAGAGAACTGGGGTTAAGAAGAATTATCCAAGCTAGAAAAAAACATAGGTCTTCAGTTAGAGTCTTTAAACTACCGAAATACTTCAATGTTAAAGATTATATTCGCTTAATTATCTGGAACGAATCACAAGTTACAGCACCCCATTATTGGGGAAAATAGGTGATCAGGATTTAGAAGACATTCTACAAAAAAACTCCAATACTACCCTTGTCACACTCACGCGTGAAGAT